>NW_022872882.1:0-48844 GCF_900324485.2 Mastacembelus armatus | reverse complement strand
TGTGCCGCCCCCGAGAAATGACACAAAATATCAAACTTCATCATAGAATTTACTCACTTTTTCGACGTGTTTGGATGATGGTGCGTTACGCACGTGAAGCGGCGCTCCTTACATTCCACACAGAGACAAATAGTTTAGCTTGTCCTCAGAGTAAAAACACTGATTTTAACTCAAATGAGGATCGTTTGCTCCTCATTGTGTTGTATTGTACAGCACTAATCCGTCCCATCTACATTGACTGAAAGGCTCATTATGCGCGCCTTTGTCTGGACGTTCAGTGCGTCTTTTGTGTTCTCAGGTAAATCACATTACTATTCATCCTCAGACACACCCTCTTGCATATGGCCTTTCTGGACAAAAAGTGTCTTAGAAAATTTAAATCAGTGTATTGTTTTCTGTGAATGTGTGAACAAGATGACATTCACAGCACTCTGAAGTAAACACTTTAGCCTACAACATGCTGGTCTCCAAAGTCTTGTGAACCAATGTTCTGTTTGTGTTTTATTTTTAAAAAATTGTAGTTTTTCACTGACCATGCATAACCACTTTTTTCTCAAAAACACAATAATGTATAAACTTGAAGCTCACATATTATTGTAGCCAATTTTGTGCTGATTACAGTGTTATTAGACTTTAGACATTAATATGTTTAAAAAACACTGAAAAAAGCACAAATGTCAGGACATGTCAAAATTTGTCCAGGCCCAAAAAACCCCCTCAGACCCCAGAGGGTTAAAGACACACTGCCATTAATGAACTCATCTTTATGAGACTTGGTAAATGTATCTGTAGTATCAGGCTACGTACCACAGGCCTTTAAGACTGCAGTAATCAAACCTTTACTCAAAAAGCCTAGTCTTGATCCAGGAGTCTTGGCTAATTATAGACCAATATCCAACCTGCCATTTATTTCTAAAATCCTAGAAAAAGCTGTTACTAAGCAACTATTAGACCACTTACACAGGAATGAACTATTTGAAGATTTCCAATCAGGATTTAGAGCACATCATAGTACAGAAACAGCACTGTTAAAAGTTACCAACGATCTTCTCTTAGCCTCAGATAATGGACTTGTTTCTATACTTGTCCTCCTAGACCTTAGTGCAGTATTCGACACCATTGACCACAACATCTTATTACAGAGACTGGAGCATGTGATTGGTATCAGAGGAACAGCATTAAAGTGGTTCCAATCCTATTTATCGGACAGATTCCAGTTTGTTCATGTCCATGATGAACCTTCCACACGAACAAAAGTTAGTTATGGAGTTCCACAAGGCTCTGTGCTAGGACCGATTCTGTTCACCCTGTACATGTTTCCTTTAGGATATGTCATTAGGAAACACTCTATTAATTACCACTGCTATGCAGATGACACTCAGTTATATCTATCTATTAACCTTAAACCAGTTAAGCAGAGTTCAAGCCTGTCTAACTGACATAAAGGCCTGGATGACCAGTAACTTTTTACTTTTAAACTCAGAGAAAACAGAAGTCATTATATTTGGGCCAAAAAGTCTCAGAAATAACTTTTCTAAAATTATAGCTACTCTAGATGGCATAGCCCTGGCCTCCAGCACTACTGTAAAAAACCTTGGAGTTATTTTTGACCAGGACATGTCCTTTAACTCACACATAAAACAAATCTCTAGAACTGCATTCTTTCACCCGCGCAACATTTCCAAAATTAGGAACATCCTGTTTCAAAATGATGCCGAAAAACTAGTCCATGCATTTGTTACCTCAAGACTAGATTACTGTCACTCATTACTATCTGGACGTCCCAATATCTCCATAAAAAGCCTCCAGTTAATCCAGAATGCCGCAGCCAGAGTCGTGACAGGAACTAGCAAGAGAGATCATATTTCTCCTATATTGGCTTCTCTTCATTGGCTCCCTGTAATATATAGAATAAAATTTAAAATCCTTCTTCTCACATACAAATCCTTTCATAATCAAGCTCCTTCATACCTTAAAGACCTCATAGTACCATATTATCCCAATAGAACACTTCGCTCTCAGAGTGCAGGTCTACTTGTGGTTCCCAGAGTTTCCAAAAGCAGACTGGGTGGCAGAGCCTTTAGTTATCAAGCTCCTCTCCTGTGGAACCAGCTCCCAGCCTGGGTTCAGGAGGCAGACAATCTCTGTACTTTTAAGGCTAGACTTAAAACCTTCCTCTTTGACAAAGCATATAGTTAGGGCTGGCTTCAGGCAACCTTGAACTGCACTGAGCTCCCCTACCCTAACCCCACCCCTCCTTCCTCTCCTCCCACCTCATGTGTATTCCACCATTGAATGTCACTAACCTTGTGCTCTCTCTCTCCCCTAGTTTGTGCTCTCTCCCTCTCTCTCTGTTCTCTCTGTACCTTCTGCAGGTGTCCCTGGTCCTGGAGCTGTATATCGCTGATGTGCAGTTACTGGTCCCACCAACCTGCAGTGTTGGAAGAACAGAAACAATATACAACAAATAGTTGTTGTTTATTGTTGCTGTTCTTTTCTCTCTGCTCTATCCACTCACCCCAACCGGTCGAGGCAGATGGTCGCCCAAACTGAGCCTGGTTCTGCTGGAGGTTTTTTCTTCCGTTAAAGGGAGTTTTTCCTCTCCACTGTCGCCAAGTGCTTGCTCATAAGGGAATTGTTGGGTTTTTAGTTTTAGTTTTTGTAAAGTGCCTTGAGATGATTTGTATTGTGATTTGGCGCTATACAATAAAATTGAATTGAATTGAACAAGTTTAACTTGCATGGGAGGTGTGCAAGGAGGAAAACTTTGCTCTCTAAGAGAAACATCAAGGTCAGATTGAAGTTTGCTAGAGAGAATCTTGACAAAGACCAGGAATTCTGGAATAATGTTTTTTGGACAGATGAGTCCAAAATTGAATTATTTGGACACCAGAACAGAGAATATATTTTTGGCATAAACCAAAGAAAGCATATCAGGAAGAGAACCTCATGCCAACTGTGAAGCATGGAGGTGGAAGTGTCATGGTTTGGGGCTGCTTTGCTGCAGCAGGACCTGGTCAGCTCACCATCATAGAATCCACCATGAATTCTACTGTGTATCAGAGGGTGCTTGAGGAACATGTTAGACCATCTGTCAGAAAATTAAAGCTGAAGCGGAACTGGACCATGCAACATGACAATGACCCAAAACAGACCAGTATAAATCAACTAAGTACTGGTTGAAAACTAAGAAATAGAGAGTCATGGAATGGCTGAGTCAAAGCCCAGATCTTAATCTCATTGAGTTGCTGTGGGGTGACTTGAAACGGGCTGTACATGCAGGAAATCCCTCAAACATCTCACAGCTGAAAGAATTGTGCATTGAGGAGTGGGGTAAACTTTCCTCAGACCGATGTCAGAGACTGGTAGATAGCTACAAGAAGCGTCTCACTGTAGTTATTTCAGCCAAAGGGGGTAACACTAGCTATTAGTGGGTAGGGTGTCCTATCTTTGAATATGCATTTTGGTAGAATTACATTTACAGAAGATCTTGAAAAGTCTTTTCTTCAGTTTTAATTGTTTAGTTATATTACTTTAATCTCTCAGTATTGTTAAAATTGAGATTAAATATCCATATATCCAAAAATGTTACAAAAATACACAGGCTTTCATAGGGTGTCCTAATTTTTTACACTGACATTAGATTCATGGCAGTTACATTCATGGCAGTCTACACTCCTTTGTAGTTTTTTTATACCTTATTAAGATCAGCATATAATGTACAATAAAAACAGATTATTTTATTTCCTCTTATTTTGCACCTTGTTTAATATTAGTGTCAGGATGTTTAAGTTTAGAATAAGTTTTATTTCTTATTTAAAATAAATTAAGTTGTTATGGCAGTTAGCTAACATGGCTAGATAGGCTATGGTAGCGACAATGAAAGCTTTAATCTGCTGTAAAAGGAGTTGGTTTGTCCTTCTCATGTTTGAATTGTTTTTGAGTTAAAAATAATGGCAATGTTATTTTCAAATATACCATCTAAGAAAACTTAACAGGTTGAAAAAATCACAACCTATTTGCCTGAAAAGCCGTAAAAACAAAATGGCACCGTTTTTTCCCTGCGCCGGTACAGTAGCACAGTAGCTATGCCACCGCTAGCATCGCTGCTAATATTAGCTACTTGACAATAAAAGCTTTAATACGCTGTAATAGTGGTTTGTCCTTCTCGTCATATTTGAATACTGTTCGAGTTAGAAACAATTGAAATGTCATCTGCAAACATCAAAACTGTATTTATATCGTGTAAGAAAACTTACCAAAGAAGAGACAAAATCACCACCATGACTTACCAGAAACGACGAAAGCGCAAAATGGCGGAGTTTTCCTCCCACTACACTATACTTCAATATGTTTACGGACACGAAATTCTGGCGTCATCAAGAAGACTTGTTTTGCACTGATTTGCTTTGTGATGTAGATAATATCTTGTCATTTCATAACATCAACCTACATTTTAAGAGTTCATCAAAAACCAATGGCAAATTTCCTACCTATCACAAAAAGTTTGAGGAAGAGAGAAGGGACTGAAAGTTTGTTTATGCTATTTCGGCAGAACAGTGCAATTTTGGTGTTAAAACCTGTTTTAATCACTTGTTATTGCACATGCAACACAATATTTTTGTAGTTTTATTTGATTTTTTTTTTAATGTAATCACCGAGCTACCTACAGCAAGAAGTAAAATGAGTTGCAGATAATTTAATTCCTTTATTCTTCACACAGGAACAGAAACTGAATATTGAATATTATTAATTAGAAAGAATTAACTAAATTGCAAATTGATCTAATCAAATAAAACTAATCAATCAAGAAGAAAGACATAATCAAATCAAGAAATCAATCATTCAACTATAAGAATGTGAACAATTTAATTTAACATTTAATTAACAATTATGAAACAAATTAATGGACAAAGTAACAAGTAATTAACAAAAAAAGAAACAATTAGAAAGCAATTAAGGAGATAACTATCCCTTGGCAGCTGCAATGAAAGTAACTTTATTACCCGACAGCTGTACATTTAATTTTAAGGTGCTGGAGGTAAGTTGCACCTCATAAGGTTGCCACATATCCTCCTCATTGTCAACCACGTCATTCTCCAGCAGCAGTTTCAGGGTACTGGGATTTTCCTGGTCTTCCATGACACCAAGGGCAATAACATCATTGCAACTGCTGCTGACTTGCTGTCAATAAAAAGACAATACCAGGTATTTACTACAATTTGTTTCTATTGCCCCTATATCAGAATTTCAGAAAAATTAGTTTTGTTATTATTATTATTTTAATTAAACCTGTTTGTATTGAAAAATTACAGAATCACAGGATACAAGATAAGATGTGAAGGATAGAAGAAAGTCCAAGGCTTTATTCTCATTGAAGTCCCTGATTTTAAAATCTCTTAAAGAAGGCTAATTGAAACTGAGTTGTTAAATTGGTTACCTAAATGTTAAATGTGTTCATTATTTAATAGAATGGCACTTGTGTTTTTCTTGTGTTTGTTGTTGACTGCAGCTGGAAGCCGTAGTCTGATGTCCCAGCTTTTAGATGAGACAGTCTTATGTACCCCCCAAGCTGCAGATCTCGCCACACGGCTGCCTCCTGCCAAAGGCAAATTTTAACTTGTGCTGTGTCCTGTAAAAAATAATAGACTATAGTATCTTATGTTTGCTTTTTACAGCAAAATTACATTGTTAAAAAAAAGCTGTAGTAAGAGGGATTGATTTTGTATGTGAAAATCACCAGGAACTTTATGTAATTTACTATAAATATACAATTAAAGGTGTCATTAAGTAGAAATAAGAGGCATATACTTAAATAGTTCAAATGAATCACAGCTTATGTGGGCTACATACTCAGCAAGTAGTAAGTATGTGGGCTGCTTTCTACCGGTGACTGGGGATTACAACCTGCCCGTGGTTGCGTACCTGCTGTAATGACACATTCAGGAGTGGGAGGGTTTTTGTTTTCCACTCTGGACCTTTTTTATCATGGACACCTAAAGATGAAATTGGATTGATGTGTTAAACATTTTGTAGCGAACTCTTGCATTTTATTCTCTTAAGTAGACTTTATCAAGTGTATCCCCACACAGTTTTGCTAATCAATAATAATCAGGATGAGTCTGTGCTGAATAAAATTAGTTGCAGTAGTTTAAGCCGAACAGCTTTACAAAATCCTTGTAATGTACAACCACATTAGGACCCAAAGAGCCAACCAAACTTACCTCCACCACTTTCCTCTCTACAGTCAGAAAGCCCTGACTTGCTCAGAGGGGTCAAAACAGAGGCAGGCTGGAGGAGAGCCTCTCCCTCTCTATGGAGGTCTTCCGATATGTTCACCGGGGCACTCCGAAAGAACATGGTGTTTTTAGTTATGTTTAATGTATACAGAGGCGATTTCCCCGTCACAGCGGGGCCTCTCAAAATTAAGCTGTGGCCTTTTATCATTTTTGAGGAATACTCCTCATAAACGTTGACTCTGTGGCCAGTCACTGTCAGAAATTGCTGCCACCTTTTTTAGTTTGGTGACAGTTGGCCCAGGGTGGTTCCAGGACATCACCTTGGGCGGCTCCTCCACCGCCGCTAAACATATATGACTTGGTGGGGACTTAAAATAAGGAGACTCAGGTCGTGTGAATAACAGCTTGCAGTGGGCCATTCTGAAACGATATAAATGTAGACAATGTTAAACAAGCTGCTATTTATTTATTGCATATAAAATGTTATTATTAGACTGCTACAACCTATTAAAGTGTGCTTTATTGTAATCCCGCTATACAGCCTAACAAAGACTTTACTGAAATGGCACATTTTGACTGCAGTTACCGCCGGTCACATTACTCCTTGCTATTCCTAAACTCCTTTCCCTTATTCAGTTCAATTCAATTCAATTGTATTTGTATAGTGCCAAATCACAATACAAATCATCGCAAGGCACTTAACAAAAACTAAAAACCCAACAAATCAGAGATATACAGCTCCAGGACCGGGGACACCTGCAGAAGGTACAGAGAGAGAGAGAGAGAGAGAGAGCACAAACTAGGGGAGAGAGAGAGAGCACAAGGTTAGTGATATTCAGAGGAAGAGAGGGGAGGGGAAGGGAAGGGAAAGGAGTGTTAGGTTTAGGGTAGGGGAGCTCAGTGCACCGATGGTCCTCGGGCAGTCTAGGCCTATAGCAGCATAACTAAGGGATGGTTCAGGGTTACCTGAAGCCAGCCCTAACTATATGCTTTGTCAAAGAGGAAGGTTTTAAGTCTAGCCTTAAAAGTACAGAGAGTGTCTGCCTCCTGAACCCAGACTGGGAGCTAGTTCCACAGGAGAGGAGCTTGATAGCAAAAGGCTCTGCCTCCCATTCTGCTTTTGGAAACTCTGGGAACCACAAATAGACCTGCACTCTGAGAGCGAAGTGGTCTATTGGGATAATATGGTACTATGAGGTCTTTAAGGTATGAAGGAGCTTGATTATGAAAGGATTTGTATGTGAGAAGAAGGATTTTAAATTCTATTCTGTTTTACAGGGAGCCAATGAAGAGAAGCTAATATAGGAGAAATATGATCTCTCTTGCTAGTTCCTGTCAGGACTCTGGCTGCAGCATTCTGGATTAACTGGAGGCTTTTTATGGATATACCGGGACATCCAGATAGTAATGAGTTACAGTAATCTAGCCTTGAGGTAACAAATGCATGGACTAGTTTTTCTGCATCATTTTGAGACAGGATGTTCCTAATTTTGTAAATGTTGCGCAGGTGAAAGAATGCAGTTCTAGAGATTTGTTTTATGTGTGAGTTAAAGGACATGTCCTGGTCAAAAATAACTCCAAGGTTTTGCACAGGGCTCTGGAGGCCAGGGCTATGTCATCTAAAGTAGCTACAATTTTAGAAAAGTTATTTCTGAGGTTTTTACGCCCAAATACAATAACTTCTGTTTTCTCTGAATTTAAAAGTAAAGAGTTACTGGTCATCGAGGCCTTTATGTCAGTTAGACACGCTTGAAGTCTGGTTAACTGGTTTGTGTTAACAGGTTTAATAGATAGATACAACTGAGTGCCATCTGTATAACAGTGGTAATTAATAGAGTGCTTCCTAATGACAGAGCCTAAACGAAGCATGTACAGGGTGAACAGAATCGGGAGATAGTTGGTGACTTTTAACAGTGCTGTTTCTGTACTATGATGTGCTCTAAATTCTGATTGAAAATCTTCAAATAGTTCATTCCTGTGTAAGTGGTCTAATAGTTGCTTAGCAACAGCTTTTTCTAGGATTTTAGAAATAAATGGCAGGTTGGATATTGGTCTATAATTAGCCAAAACTCCTGGATCAAGACAAGGCTTTTAGGTAAACGCTGCCAGGCTTCTCCAGGTGAGCCAGAGCACGGTGAAGCAGGAAGATGATGGCATCCTCCACTCCGATGCCGAGTCGGTAGGCGAACTGTAGCAGATCCATTGGTGAGCTCACCACGGAGCGGACCATTCTGTCCAGTGTCTTCATCAGATGGGACGTGAGAGCCACCGGCCTGAAGCTGCTGAGGTCTTTAACATGTGTCTTAGGCACTGGTACCACACAGGAAGTCTTCCAAAGCTGTGGTAGCACCCTCAGCTTGAGGCTCAGGCTGAAGACATGCTCCATAACTCCATACAGTTCATCTGCACAGGACTTATGGAGCCTGGAGCTGATGACATCTGGTCCAGCTGCCTTGATCCTCCTCAGTTCACTTCTCACCTCGGCTGATGTGAGGGACAAGGATGGGCAGGGGGGCAGTGTGCTGGGGGGGTGGGTGAGTCCATGGAGTTGTGAAATGTTGGGGTGATGGGATAGACCAGAGGTGTGAAAAGTCGAGGGAGTGGGGCATTGTCCAGGTGTTGCAGAGAAGACATGCAGCTGCGTGGGGGGAGAAGAGGGTGATTGATCAAATCTAAGGAAATGCAGTTTTAGATCGTTAACCCACTGCAGATCCCCCTCAGCCTGGGCGTGTGGTGCCTTGAAGCCTGAGATGGTCTTTAGGCTCCGCCACACCCCACTGATGTTCTGCTGCTGCAGCTGCTCCTCCATCTTCCTCCTGTAGCTGGCCTTCCCCTCTCTGATCTTCCTCCTCAGCTCCTTTTGTACAGTCCTCAGCTCCTCCTTGTTCCCTGATCTGAAAACTCTCTTCTTCTCCTTCAGGAGAGCTTTGATATGAGGGGTAATCCATGACATGCTGTTTGGAAAACACTGTACCGTCCGGGAGGGTACAGTGATTTCAAAGCAAAAGTTTATGTAGTCTGTGATGCAGTCTGGGATGGCGTTGACGTCCTCCCCATGTGGGTCGTAGAGCTCTGTCCACACAGTGGTGTTAAAGCAGTCCCTCAGAGCCTCCTCGCTCTCAGCAGTCCACCTCTTCACCACACAGGCACCACAGTCTGCCTGTGCACAACAGGTTTATACACAGGCTGCAGATGGACAATGTTGTGGTCAGCTCTCCCCAGGGGAGGGTGGGAGGATGAAGAATATGCCTCCTTGGTGTTGGCATAGAACAAGTCCAGTATTTTATTGTCTCTGGTGGAGCAGGTTACATACTGTGTGTATGTGGGCAGAACAGATGAGGGAGATGCTTTGTTGAAATCTCCAGAGATGAAGAAGAGGGCCTGTGGGTGCTGTGTCTGCGTTAGCAGAGGGGGGCATGTACACTGCTGTCACAATCACGTGCGTAAACTCCCGTGGCAGCTAGTATGGCCGCATGCATGATAGTACATCCAAAATCAGAGTACAGGCCTTGTAAAAAGCAGTACCCTTTAAAACAGGAAGTCATCAATGGTATAAAGCCTGTGTTCAATTCTTTGTTAAAAGCTGGCATAATAATTCCATGTGAGAATTCTCCAGTGTACAAAATAAGAGACCAAGGCCAAGCAACTTTGTGCAAGATTTACAGGCGGTGAATGCAGCCATACACTCCCGAGCGCCAGAAGTAAGTAATCCTCAAACCATCTTGTCTCTGGTACCACCAAATTAAACTTATTTTTCAGTAGTAGATTTGGCCAATGCTTTCTTTTCTGTCCCTGTACACAGGAACAGCCAGTACTGGTTTGCCTTTTCATTTGAAGGAAAGATTTACACCTGGACCAGATGTCCTCAAGGTTACTCTTAAAGTCCGAGTTACTTTCATCAGACTCTCAGTAGAAAACTTCAAGGCCTTTATTTACCTGCCGGCTCAGCATTACTACAGTATGTAGATGATTTGCTGATTTGTAGTCCATCTGAAGAAGCATGCAAAATAGATACAGTGCACCTGATAAAATATCTTGCAGAAAATGGCCATAAAGTAAGTCTTTCCAAACTGCAGTTTGTACAATAAAAGGTGACATATCTGGGGCACATCATCACCCCAGAAGGAAATACACTGTCACAAAAAAGAATTGCTGCATTTCAAAATGTTCCTAAGCCAATTACTAAAAAACAAATGAGTTTTCTTGGCATCACATCATTTTGCAGGCAGTGGATCCCGAATTACTCACTACATGAAGCTCCCCTCTCTGCTATGGTGAATGGTAAACAACTCTTTGCACATGACAAAATCATGTGGACTCCTGAAGGAGAAAAGGCCTTTCTGGATTTAAAGGCAGCACTCACCATAGCTCCCACACTGGGTCTGCCTAATCCTAACTTAACTTTCACTGAGTTTGTCGACCAGAAGGACAGTTACATGACCTCTGTGTTATGCCAACCTCACGGAGGTAAACTACGACCGGTTGCTTATTTTTCGTCAAAGCTGGATCCAGTAGCCACAGGCCTTCCTGTCTGTCTGAGAGTTGTCGCTGCAGCAGAGAAAACTGTTCTAGCATCACGCAACTTTGTTGGCTATTCTGATCTGACAGTGATGGTTTCGCATGCTGTTGACCACATACTGCACACACAGAAAACTGCACACTTGTCAACATAGCGCTTTTAATGATATCACACTATTTTGCTTGAAATGCCTAACATCACTGTCAAAAGGTGTAATGTGTTAAACCCTGCAACACTTCTTCCCACACAAAATGATGGAGATGCTCCTAACTGCACTGATGTGTGGGAAACCATCTGTACTCCCAGACCTGATCTTGCAGACACACCAATCTTAAATACAGTTATTTGTTGATGGCTCTGCTTCCTGTGATGTCAAAACAGGCAAAAATCCAGTAGGGTTTGCAGTTGTCACAAAACATAGTGTGATCTCTAGTGGCAAATTGCCTTCTCATCTTAGTTCAGGCTGCTGAATTAATTGTTCTTGGCCTGTAAATTGGCCAAAGACAAAACAGTAAACATTTACGCTGACTCACTTTATGCTTTTGGTGTTGTCCACGATTATGGTTGTCTCTGGAGACATTGGGGCTTCCTCACATCAGCTGGAACACTCATTGCTCATCATGCTCTTGTTGCAGCTCTGTTAGATGTCATTCTGTTGCCTAAACAAATCTCAGTTATGAAATGTGAAGCTCGCACTAACAAAAAGGATCCCATTTCTACAGGAAACTCAGCAGCAGACATCACTGCAAAAGCTGCAGCCACGATGGGTCAGATGTTTCACCTCACTCAACTTTCTCTTTCACAGGAACTCAACCTACAGGCTGACTTCTTAACCATGCAGGCAATAGCAAGTATATCAGAAAAAAATTTGTGGAGAAACTCTGGCGCAAAATTGCAAAAAGGGATATGGCTTGGCCCAGACAACAAACCCTGTTTACCTAAAGTTTATTTTCATCAATATGCAAAGCTTGCTCATGGTAAAGATCATGCATCCAAAGGAGGGATGTGTACACATGTTAATACCCACTGGTACACCAGGGGTTTTTCAACACATGCAGCTAAGTACGGCAGAAGATGTATAAAATGTGCAGCACATAATGCCTCTGGTGCCATTAAAATGCCATTGCAAATCCATCCCCTCAACATTAGATGATTGATTTCATTGAACAACATCAGTGTCTAGCCTTGAGCATTATTTCTGGGAAAATAATGACACAATGTCACGAAAATCTTTGTGAATTAACATCCATCCATCCATCCATTTTCTACCGCTTATCCAGGGCCGGGTCGCGGGGGCAGTAGCCGAATCAGGGATACCCAGACTTCCTTCTCCCTGGACACTTCCTCCAGCTCTTCCGGGGGGACACCGAGGCGTTCCCAGGCCAGCCGGGAGACATAGTCCCTCCAGCGTGTCCTGGGTCTTCCCCGGGGCCTCCTCCCGGTGGGACATGCCCGGAACACCTCCCCAGGAAGGCGCCCAGGAGGCATCCGTAACAGATGCCCGAGCCACCTCAACTGACTCCTCTCGATGTGGAGGAGCAGCGGCTCTACTCCGAGCTCCTCCCGGGTGACCGAGCTCCTCACCCTATCTCTAAGGGAGCGCCCGGCCACCCTGCGGAGGAAGCTCATTTCAGCCGCTTGTATCCGCGATCTCGTTCTTTCGGTCATGACCCAGAGCTCATGACCATAGGTGAGAGTAGGAACGTAGATTGACCGGTAAATCGAGAGCTTCGCCTTCTGGCTCAGCTCCTTCTTCACCACAACGGACCGGTACACCGACCGCATTACTGCTGCCAATGCCCCGATCCGTCTGTCAATCTCACGTTCCGTCCTTCCCTCACTCGTGAACAAGACCCCGAGATACTTAAACTCCTCCACTTGAGGCAGGATCTCTCCCCTGGCCTGGAGATGGCAAACCACCTTTTTCCGGTTGAGTACCATGGCCTCGGACTTGGAGGTGCTGATTCTCATCCCAGCCGCTTCACACTCAGTTGCAAACCGCCCCAGTAAACGCTGGAGATCCTGGCTCGATGGAGCCAACAGGACAACATCATCTGCAAAAAGCAGAGATGAAATCCTGTGGTCCCCGAACTGGACTCCCTTCGGCCCCTGGCTGCGCCTAGAAATTCTGTCCATAAAAGTAATGAACAGAACCGGTGACAAAGGGCATCCCTGCCGGAGTCCAACGTGCATTGGGAACAGGTCTGACTTACTGCCGGCAATGCGAACCAAGCTCCGTTTGTACAGAGACCGGATAGCCCCCAGCAAAGAGCCCCGGACCCCATACTCCTGGAGCACCTCCCACAGGATGTCACGAGGGACCCGGTCGAATGCCTTCTCCAAGTCCACAAAACACATGTGGACTGGTTGGGCAAACTCCCATGAACCCTCGAGCACCCTCGAGAGTGTGTAGAGCTGGTCCAGTGTTCCACGCCCAGGACGGAAACCGCATTGTTCCTCCTGAATCCGAGGTTCGACCACCGGCCGGATCCTCCTCTCCAGCACCCTGGCATAGACCTTCCCCGGGAGGCTGAGGAGTGTGATTCCTCTGTAGTTGGAACACACCCTCCGGTCCCCCTTCTTAAAAAGAGGAACCACCACCCCGGTCTGCCAATCCAGGGGTACTGTCCCCGAACGCCACGCGATGTTGCACAGGCGTGTCAGCCATGACAGCCCAACAACATCCAGAGACTTGAGGTACTCGGGACGGATCTCATCCACCCCCGGTGCTTTGCCACCGAGGAGCTGCCGAACTACCTCAGTGACTTCGGCTTGGGTGATGGATGGATCAGCCTCCGAATCCCCAGCCCCTGCTTCCCTTATGGAAGACGTGTTGACAGGATTGAGGAGATCCTCGAAGTATTCCTTCCACCGTCCAACAATATCCCCAGTCGAGGTCAGCAGTCATTGCCGCCACGACAGGCACCCGAAACCTTACGGCCACAGCTCCTAGCCGCCGCGTCGACAATGGAGGTGGAAAACATGGTCCTTTCGGACTCAATGTCCCCAGCCTCCCCCGGGATCTGGTAGAAGCTCTCTCGGAGGTGTGAGTTAAAGACCCCTCTGACAGTGGGTTCGGCCAAACATTCCCAACAGACCCTCACAGTACGTTTGGGCCTGCCAAGTCTGTCCTGCTTTCTCCTCCGCCAGCGGATCCAACTGTGATCAGTTGACAGCTCTGCCCCTCTCTTCACCCGAGTGTCCAAGACATACGGCCGAATGTCAGATGACACGACTACAAAGTCGATCATTGACCTCCGGCCTAGGGTGTCCTGGTGCCATGTGCACTTATGGACACCCTTATGCTTGAACATGGTGTTCGTTATGGACAAACTGTGACAAGCACAGAAGTCCAACAACAGAACACCACTCGGGTTCGTATCGGGGAGGCCGTTCCTCCCAATCACGCCCCTCCAGGTTTCACTGTCGCTGCCCACGTGAGCGTTGAAGTCCCCCAACAGAATTATGGAGTCCCCGGTAGGAGCACCTTTCAGCACCCCCCCCGAGAGACTCCAAAAAGGCCGGGTACTCAGCACTGTTGTTCGGCCCATAAGCCAAAACAACAGTGAGAGACCTATCCCCGACCCGAAGGCACAGGGAAACGACCCTTTCACTCTGGGGGGAAAACTCCAACACGTTGCGGCTGAGCTGGGGAGCTATGAGCAAGCCCACACCAGCTCGCCGCCGCTCACCGTGAGCAACTCCAGAGTAGAAGACAGTCCTGCCCCTCTCAAGGAGCTGGGTTCCAGAGCCCAGGCTGTGCGTGGAGGTGAGCCCGACTATCTCTAGTCGGTACCGTTCAACCTCCCGCACAAGCTCAGGCTCCTTCCCCCCCCAGTGAGGTGACATTCCATGTCCCTAGAGCCAGTTTCAGCATCCAGGGATCGGGTCGCCGAGGTCCCCCGTCCTCGACCACTGCCCGATCCACTATGCACCGGCTTCCCTTGCTTTTTCTCCAAAACATCTAACATGAGCTGTCCCTCTGATGTACTCATTCCTGATCCTATCTGTTAGAATAAGGGCATTGTAAATTGCCAACTGTGTTATGAGAATTGTCATTTTGCAGACAGATTTATGTAAAGGGTGCAACCAGGCATATCACAGTCAAGGATGTTCTCTGTTTTTCTGTGCAAATCACCAAGACATGTAAAGATATGGATGTGAACTCTGTATGAACTTTGAAGTTAACCTATGTTTCAACTTTCCCTTGTTGTGTAAAGTGAGACGGTGCCTGGAAGTCATGTAACCACATCACATATAAATTAAAGTGTTCTGGGCGAGTTCGGGGCTGCAGCCGGGGATAGCACCAAGTGTGCATCTCCTAAAAGTCACAAGCTCAACCTAGAACAAAGAAAAGAAAGTCTCTGTGTAGATGTTTGATTAGAACCAACATTTATTGGTGTTTCCGCCCGGTTTCCAATATAGCATCAACGGTGAAGAGGAGGACGAGGACGCTGGAAAACTGCGCGCAGTCGGTCCCATAGGGGACCGAGGAAAATCCACCCTCGTGAATTCGACGGGAGGTCGGTGTCTACTCGCCTGAAAAGATCCTCTTCACTTCTGCTGCTTGATGGAGGCCGGACAAGAGACGTATCTGCAGAAATAGGTGAGCTGCGTTGACTTCTATGTCTGGGACATAGCAGTGTCAGGGACACTAGAAAGCAGCTGTAAGTTCGTCAGGGACGAAACCTATGTCAGGGACATAGTAGTGTCAGGGACACTTGAAAAGTAAAAGCGCTATTCGTCAGGGACGAAAAGAAAAGTATCAGGGATACTGAAACACGTGTGAGTGAATGAGAGCGTGTGAGTGAATGAGAACGTGTGATTGATGGTAGTTGACGGACTATTGTCGGCTGAATAGAGCAGTGTCACTACCTATTAAAACTGTGTATTTTGTTGGGCACAAGTAAAAATTGAAAAATTGAGTGTGGTGGACGGCTGTATCCGCAGGTACTTAGCACCTGTAGAAGCTTCATACAGTGGACGATCCTCACGCTGTTGTGACTGATCGTTTGCTTGTGCCAAAGTTGCAACTATGGGAAAGGGGAACAGTAAACCCCAATTAATGGGGGATCCTAAATTTATGAACACTTATTCTCCCGGATCAGCGAGATATTTAGGAGAATGGAAGAAAAAGTATGAGTTTCCTGGAAAATTGGAAACCTGCGCATGCGATAAATTGGTAACTCAGTTAAAAGCAGAAATGGCCATAGCAGAACCTAAGAAGATTGATAAATTTAAACTTCAGCTCATTGAGGCAGTGAAGTGGCAAGAGCAAGCTGAAAAGAGAAGAGATAAAAGTCCCTCATAGCAGCCCTCCAGCGGCTGCGGCTGCTACGGCTGCTGCAGCGGCTGCGGCTGCCGCACCTGTGATGGGGGCAGCGAGGACAGCTGCGGCCCCGCCTCCTACGGCTGGACCTGCTCTAATCAGTCCTAGCCACACTAGATCAGGAAATCTGTATGGTCCTTTAAGTGATGAGGTCCAAGGACTGGCAGAGGCCATGTTAAAATTAAGTCCGTTTAGGGACCTCCAGGGCGATGGGTCAAGGATGGGGCCCCGTCCTGATCCGCCGCCCTGGCCACCATTGACTGACCCAGCCAGCATCTTTCCAGCCATAGAGGTGCCTAACCCTCATTTTGGAGTAGGGAATGATAACAGGCCCCTTCTCCTGGTAAGGAGACCATGGTCTTGTAAGGAGCTGGAGGATGCAGTAAAAGGGCTAGGGGACCCCCTCGCTAATGTTCGTCAATGGATTGTAAATCTGCAACAACTTAGACAAACTTACAATTTGGACAGGCAGGAGATTGACTCAGTGTGCAGGAAAGCTTTAGGACACAGATATGGAGGAGTGAGGGGAGGATATACAGGGCAGACTCCAGGGGGGGAGGTTTTGGCCCCCGGAGATCCAGTCTTAGACAACCAAGTTGCATTACTGACAGATAGAGTAAAAAATGCATTTGTTAAACCTCCTGATTACCAAGCTATTGCCCAATGTAAACAAAAAGAAGGTGAGGATGTGCAGTACTATAGAGGACGGCTAGAGGAAGTGTTTAAAGCAAACAGTGGTTTGGATCCCTCTGACACTGTCGCTTCCCCCTATCAGCAACAACTGAAACAGGCCTTGCTGAGTGGGTTTCTTCCGTCCATCACTCACCACATCCGAAAGCTAAATATTAATACACCCACAGATGGAGTGACTCAAATAATGAATTATGCACATGCAGTGCTTGCTCATAAGGGAATTGTTGGGTTTTTAGTTTTAGTTTTAGTTTTTGTAAAGTGCCTTGAGATGATTTGTATTGTGATTTGGCGCTATACAAATAAAATTGAATTGAATTGAATTGAATGCCCAAGACTTACAGAAACATAAATCAGAACAACAATCAAAAGCTGCAGTGTTTGCACTACTGGATGTCATGAGTGGCAGAGGTAGAGGGAGCTCAGGAAGAGGCTTTCGAAATAGGAAATGGAAGGATGATGTATGCTATAATTGCGGTAGACCAGGACACTTTGCCCGTGATTGTGATGAGCAGAACCAGAGCTCAGGGAGAGATGAAGGCAGACGATCAGAAGAGTATAGGAGACCAGGACCCTTTAACCCCCAAGCATGACTAGGCCCTACTGTAGATGAAATGCTGGACCTTGAAGAAATTGTAGACACTTATTATAGTGCAGAAGGGAATAAGGTAATGCCTATTAGAATGCTAAAAATTAATGGAGTGAAAATAAAGTTTTTGTGTGACACAGGAGCAGACAGAACAGTCTTGAGGGATAAAGTTCCTGGTGTGACAAGAGGTGATAAAAATATTTTTGTAAAATCAGCAAATGGACAGGTCACCCCTTGCAGGTTCTCCCAAAGTTTTGTGATTGAGGATGAGGCATCTGGCTTTCAGGAAAAGGTAATGGCAGTTTTGTGTCCTAACTGTCCTGTGAATTTATTGGGCAGAGATCTGTTGAGTAAGTTAAAAATATCTCTAGTACCTACTACTAACGGGATGGCAGCCATAGGCCCGGGGGAGGAGATCCCCTCTTATGTAGTGCTGAAACAAGGGGCACCACATTACTGGTGGTCCCTAGATCTGCCCATCTCTGACCCTGGACGCACAGGAGAGCAGCTCCTGCGCCTGCTGCCTGATCCTCAACCACCACACTCAGAAAGCCTCTCCCCAGAGCAGATGCATGTCACCCTCTATTATAAACACACCCCAGGTCCAGATTTTGATTATGTACGGAAGTTTGAGAAGTTAGGGCCACAGAGAATAACACTTAAGACCCTTTATACTGATAGGAAAGGAAAGGCAGTCTGCTCTGTTAGTCTTCCTCCAGAAGCTAAGCGCCTCTTGATGGGATGGTCACCTAATCCTCATTTGTCAGTGTCTAAGACGAATGATATGTATTGGGAGGAGTTAAAGCAGTTTTTGAATAAAGCTGAGAGTATTTGTGATTGGCATGAAGAAGGAGGCTGGTTTAGTAATAGTGTGGGAAGCTGTTTTTACAAAAACTTAAATTGGGTTGTAACGGCCACTCCCCGTGCTCACATGGGGGAGGATGACCGAGAATGAGTGTTACTTCTGCAGGAGTTTGATCCGTGTTTGGCTGAGGTGCCTGACAGTTTCTGGTCTCGAAGCAAAACTGATGTAGGCCTAATGACTACAGCTCCAGAAGTTATTATTAAGGCCAAATCTGATTATAGACCTAGGATAAAGCAGTATCCCCTTAAACCAGACGCCCTTCAGGGAATCAGGCCTGTGGTACAAGAGATGCTTGATGCAGGGATCCTGGTGAGGGCACCAGAGGCTCAGTGTAACACCCCTATATTCCCAGTGAAAAAGGCTGATGGGAGGAGTTGGAGGATGATCCAAGACTTAAGGGAAATAAATAAAGCAGTTGAAAGTAGGGCCCCGTGTGTCCCAGATCCTCACACTTTGTTGAACCATATAAAACCTGAGATGAAGTGGTTCACGGTTGTGGATCTCAGTAATGCTTTTTTCTCTATCCCAGTACATCCAGACTCACAGGGATGGTTTGGGTTCACCTTTGAGGGAAAGGAACTCACCTACACCAGGTTGCCACAGGGTTATGTTGATAGCCCCACTATATTTGCATCAGAATTGGAAAATTGTTTATCTACATTCCATGTGCCCACGCATAGCCAAATTTTGACCTATGTGGATGATATTTTAATTACATCAGACACTCAGCAGCACAACAAAGACACGGCGATAGCACTGTTCAAACATTTAGAAAGAACAGGTAACAAAGCATCTCCAAAAAAGCTACAGTGGGCTGCTGCTGAGGTTGTATTCCTGGGTCATAAACTAACACCAGAAGGCAGAGCCCTGACTGAATCCAGGAAAGCAGCTATTCAACAAGCTTGTAAGCCTATCACTAAGCAACAGATGATGCAATTCTTAGGGCTGTGTAACTACTGTCGACAGTGGATTCCAGATTATGCTCAAGTAACACAACCGCTGTTAAACTTGATTTATGAAACACCGATGGCCATGAAGCAGGAAATAAAGTGGACTCCAGAAGGTGAGAAGGCTTTCTGTGAGTTAAAAGCGCAGTTAATGACCACACCTGTCTTGAGTCTCCCAGATTATAGTAAACCCTTTGTTCAAACTGTGGATTGTAAAGGGAAGTTCATGACCTCGGTGCTAACTCAGTTGTCAGGAGGAAAGCAGAAGCCAGTAGCCTATTATTCTAAGAGGCTGGATCCTGTGGCTTGTGCTTTGCCTGCCTGTGTCAGAGCTGTGTGTGCCGCTGCAATGGCAGTGCAAGCCTCGGCAGAAGTAATACTTTTACTTTTTTAATACATCCACTTACACTGCTAGTCCCACACTCAGTTGACTTACTTCTGACAGAAACTAAAATGTCATTTTTGTCACCAGCTAGACATCTGTCAGTCATGGCGCTCCTAATGTCCCAGCCACATTTGACTATAAAAAGATGCTCTACACTCAATCCATCTACATTATTACCCACAGCTGAGGAAGGCACACCACACTGTTGTATTACAAACACTGAGGAGACGTGTAAACCCCGTAGTGATTTGAAGGATGTAGCCTTAGCTGAAGGGGACGTGTGGTTTGTAGATGGTTCTTGTTTTAAAAATGACAAAGGAGAAAATATGTGTGGGTTTGCAGTAGTGTCACTACAGGATGTCTGTGCAGCAGGGCAACTTCCTTCACATTTCTCAGCACAGGCTGCAGAAATAATAGCCTTAACGCAAGCATGTAGGCTAGCAGAGGGGAAGAGTGTTACAATTTATACAGACAGCCAGTATGCTTTTTCAACTCTTCATTTTTTTGCTGCACAATGGGCTCGCAGAGGAATGAAGACAGCTGGAGGACAGTCAGTTAGACATGCTCCACTCTTGCAAGAGTTATTACAAGCTGTCATGTTACCAAAACAACTTGCGGTCTGTATATGTGCCGCACATACGAGGAAATTAGATCTAGTATCTAAAGGAAACAATAGAGCGGATGCTATAGCAAAAGCAGCGGCGCAGGGACAGTTTGGAAAATGTAACCTTTACCTCATGGAAGAAGTGATACAGCCTATAGATCATGAAGTACTTTCAGACATGCAGAAAAGAGCCCCACCGGCTGAACAGCAACTCTGGCTCAAAGAAGGAGCCATAATAGAGCAAGACCTTTTTAAGATTAAAGACAAATTTTGTCTGCCTAGAAGTCTCTATCATACGGCAGCTATTTTGACACATGGGCCTTGCCATGTGTCAACAGGAGGGATGGTATATGCAGTGGAAAAGTATTTTCATGCACCAGGTTTTAATAACTACTCAAAAAATTTTTGTAAATCCTGTTTGACTTGCTGTAAGCATAACCCACAGGGAAATCTCAGACCAAAGAGAGGGAGATTCCCCAATCCGGACTATCCATTCCAAGTTATTCACATGGATTTTATAGAGTTGTCACAATGTCAGACATACAAGTATTGTCTTGTTTTGATAGATGCATACTCTAAGTGGGTTGAGATTGTGCCCAGCAAAAGTGCTGATGCACTAACAGTGGCCAAAGCGCTGTGTAAAAGTATAATCCCAGATCATGGAATCCCACAGCGAGTCTACAGTGATAATGGTCCACATTTTGTAAATGAAGTAGTTACGCAGATGTCTAAACATCTGGGGTTTGAATTGAAAAACCACTGTTCATACCATCCCCAAAGTGCAGGCCTGGTAGAAAGAACTAATGGCACTATAAAGATGAGACTGAGGAAAACTATGGAGCAAACGGGAAGAACATGGGTGGAATGTCTCCCCTTGGTGAAAATGTATATGAGGGTCACGCCAACAGACAGAGGCCTGACCCCGTTTGAAATCCTTTATGGAAGATCTTTTACACTTCCCATTTGTGAAAATGTGTGTGAAAAACCTCAAGGAGAAACTACTCTAGCTGAATGGATGAGCAAGATGTTGCAAACCAGAGAAGTCATGAGTGCAAATAATCTGCCAAGAGATGTTTTGTCTCCACAGGTGCAGAGAGTCAAACCTGGTGACCAAGTCCTGATAAAGGTCATCAAGAGGAAGACCTGGTCCACTCCCAAGTGGGAGGGGCCCTATACAGTGATCCTGACCACTCCCACTGCAGTAAAGATTCAGGAGAGACCTACGTGGATTCACCAGAGCCACTGCAAGATACTACAGCCACTAGGAGCCGAGTAAGGTGGAAGTCAGCCGGTATCAAAACCCTTGGCTGCTGAAGAGACCATCTGATCCTTACTCCCAGCTATGGCTCTCCATCGGCTGATTCTGTGTCTAGGGACACTAAGTATTGTCTGTTATGTAAGCACAGAGGTGACTGTAAATACCACTTGCTCCCTGGTCGAACGCCTAATACAGTGAGCGTTGGGCCCGATGGAGAAACAGGTGGATCAGCTGTACCCTCTCCTCATAGCCATGGACCACTCTGATGAAGACGATGATGAACAGTTTGTGTAAATACTGACTATGTGTAACTGTTTGTGCTCTGACAGAGGACCAGAGGTGGTCGCCCAGGAGCCTGGGGGCCGGTTGGGAATTTTTCCTTTACAGAAGGTTTTCGCCCAACCCCTCACAGAGCCTTGCTTCTCCAAATCTTGTTTAGTCATAATGACGAGTTTCCAGAAAATCCCAAAAGGAAGATGGAAAACTCTGATACTATGGTGAAAATGACAAACAGGAGGGAAATGTTAGAATAAGGGCATTGTAAATTGCCAACTGTGTTATGAGAATTGTCATTTTGCAGACAGATTTATGTAAAGGGTGCAACCAGGCATATCACAGTCAAGGATGTTCTCTGTTTTTCTGTGCAAATCACCAAGACATGTAAAGATATGGATGTGAACTCTGTATGAACTTTGAAGTTAACCTATGTTTCAACTTTCCCCTGTTGTGTAAAGTGAGACAGTGCCTGGAAGTCATGTAACCACATCACATATAAATTAAAGTGTTCTGGGCGAGTTCGGGGCTGCAGCCGGGGATAGCACCAAGTGTGCATCTCCTAAAAGTCACGAGCTCAACCTACAACAAAGAAAAGAAAGTCTCTGTGTAGATGTTTGATTAGAACCAACACTATCCATCCTCGTCACTCCCAGAGAGAACCTCAACATCTTCAGCTCTGCTATCTCCAGCTCTGCCTCCTGTCTTTTTCTCAGTGCCACTGTCTCTAAACCATACAACATTGCTGGTCTCACCACTGTCTTGTACACCTTTCCTTTCATTCTTGCCGACACTCTTTTGTCACACATCACACCTGATACTTTCCTCCACCCGTTCCAACCTCTCATTTACACACATGTACTCTGTGGCTAACCTTCATTCCTCTCCTTTCCAGAGCAAACCTCCACCTCTCTAGATTTTCCTCCATCTGCTCTCTGCTCTCACTACAGTTGACAATGTCATCTGCAAACATCATGGTCCACGGAGATTCCTGTCTAACCACAAATGCCCACTTCTGGCCTCAGCCTAGCCTTCACTACTCTTTCCCATAACTTCATTGTCTGACTCATCAGCTTTATTCCTCTGTAGTTTCCACAACTCTGCACGTCTCCCTTAAAAATGGGCACCAGTACACTTCTCCATTCCTCAGGCATCCTCTCACACTCCAAGATCTTAAGTAGCCCAGTCAAAAACTACTGCCACCTCCACAGGTATGTCGTCAGGAACAACTGCCTTTCCACTCTTTGTCCTCTTCAATGCCTTCCTCACTTCATCCTTACTGCTCTTTGCTACTCTCTTTTGCTTCACAACAGACACCTCTTCTACTCTGTGCTCTCTAACATTTTCCTCATTCATCAACTCTTCAAAATATTCCTTCCATCTTTCCATCACTCTTGTAGCACCTGTCAACACATTTCCATCCCTGTCCTTAATCACCCTAACCTGCTGCACATCCTTCCCATCTCTGTCTCTCTGCCTCGCCAACCTGTACAAATCCACCTCTCCCTCTTTAGTGTCCAACCTATCATACAAATCCTCATACACCCTTTGTTTGGCCTTTGCCACCTCTACCTTCACCTTATGCTGCATCTCCCTGTACTCCTGTCTGTTCTCTTCTGTCCTCCCAGTGTCCCACTTCTTCTTAGCTTAGCTTTTTCTCTTAACAGACTCCTGAACTTCCTCATTCCACCACCAAGTCTCCTTATCTGCTTTCCTCTTTCCAGATGACACAACAGTACCCTCCTACCTGTCTCCCTGATCACGTTAGCTGTAGCTGTCCAGTCATCTGGAAGAACCTCCTGACCTCCCAGAGCCTGTTTCAGCTCCTCCCTGAAAGCCACTCAACACTTCCTTTTTCAACTTCCACCACTTGGTCCTCTGCTCTGCCCTTGTCCTCTTTATCTTCCTCACCACCAGAGTCATCCCACACACCACCATCCTATGCTGTCTGACTACACTCTCCCCAGCCACTACTTTGCAGTCACTGATCTCTTTCAGGTTGTAACGTCTGCGCAAGATGTAATCAACTTGTGTGCTCCTGCCTCCACTCTTATATGTCACCCTACATATAACCCCACTTACTACAGCCATTTCTATCCTTTTTGAGAAGTCTACCACCATCTGTCCTTCTGCATTCCTGTCCTGCATACCAAACTTACCCATCACTTCCTCATCACCTTTTTTCCCTCATCAACATGTCCGTTAAAGTCTGCCCCGATCACCACTTTCTCACCACTAGGGCTACCCTGAATCACCTCATCTATCTCGACCAACAGTAGTCCAATTTCCACTGGCACCCTGTAGGTCAACAGCACCAGTGGCGGTTGTTGTTAACCCGGGCCGGGACCGATCCGGCATGGAAGTCGTATTTGTGATTCGCATGTTTGATTTGGCTGAAATTTTAGGTCGGATGCCCTTCCTGACACAACCCTCTGCATTTACCCAGTCTTGGGACCGGCACATGAAGACACTGGACTGTGCCCCCCCCCCGTGGTTGCATTGTTTTTTAGCTGTGGTTATAATAGAATGATAAAAGGAGGGATGTGTGAGGTAAATTTACACCTTGACAGACATCACGTCTGTCAACTCCCTGCGTGAATGTAACAGACAGTTTGTCTGCTACCTCCCTGTGTGACCTGTGTGAATTCAACAAAGACTTTTGACAGCGCTTTGTATTTCATTAGGAAGGAGACGAAAAGACATAGACACACTAATTATATTACGCATGCCACCCTGCTGGCATGATTTACATGTGAGTGACTCTGATGTGTAAATTAATGCTGCTGAACGGATATAAAAGTTCGGGGTCAATTGGTAGATTTGCCTCCTTGTACTTTTTGCCATGACACCGTTCACATCCATGACTTGAATACAGCATTTTGCAGGACACGTGCTTCTGTTTCCCTTGCCTTAAGTTTGGTGTTCCTAACAAGAGAGATGTCGTTTTTACCTGGTTATACTAATTGGAAAGCAGCACTGGAATGCTATTTTTAAATGGATACGAGCAATTAAAATTTGTCAGAACCTCTAGTGAATTACACATTCTGTTTAATAGTCTATCCAGAATCATGGAAAGCATTGTAATGTGTGTTAAATTAACAAATAAATAAATAATTATTATTATTATTCTGAATTTATGCTAATATTGCCCCCCCAGGATATGTCTTTTACTTGCATGCAAAAGGTGCAGGAGTTTCAGCATCAGACTTTAAGAAAAAAATAAACACATGGATTAAGAGGGCATCAAAAAATGAGTAAATCTCTGAAACAAGAAGTGAAACCACAGTGATAAAGATCATCTCCTCTTACACTACTTTAAATTGTTCTTCTACCTCTCACATCTCCCTGGGCTGAAGTGGGTACAGAAGACAAACTCAAAGCTACATTCTACTACATGTGTGTGTTTGTGTTTGTACATAGGACATGCAATGTAACTTAGAAACATGTTAGAATATGCACAAAGCAGTAATTCAATGAATGAAATGTGTTCTGTTTACTGACAAAAACAGACAAAAAAAACTTGAACATAAAACTTTTTCTCAAAATCTACACTTTATTGTCAACAGTACAAAAAACATCTTACATCTTTGGTTTCACTGCTGACCTGATTATTTGAAAATAAAATAAAACTGACCTACTGCTTTCATGTCGTTCATGTAGTTTTGTAACCTTCCCGCAATATATAGCAGTGTCATTTTGAGGATGCTGGGTAGAAGAGCGCTACAGAGGTAACTGCTAGACATTGTTTCACAAATTAAGGGACTGACAAACTGTGTGTGGTTCCAAATTAATTGTATGATCAACAACCAATAGTGCCATCTAAAAGTCTTGAAAAAATAAATTAAACATTCACTATAGGATGAAACTGAACAAAATGATGAAAACCCAGAGAGCCATTGACTTTTTGCACCTCATCAAGTCAGCCTTCAGTTTGGCTTTTCCTTCACACTGAATCAAAAATAACAAAACATTAATAATAATAACACAGCAGAGAATGAATGAAGGTACTGTATGGCCTTATATGCCCTCCAACCATATAGTACCTTCTCAACATTTTAACATGGCTTCCATGCATGCTTATAAAAACGTGCTTCTCTGTTGCAACAGAGCCATCCATGTAGGTTGCACACAGAATATAAATACATGAGAAACACAAAAACAACAATATTCATACCTGGCATCATAGAGCTCTTCTAAAATCAAAGCATGAGAAAGAAAATATGAAATTCATTTAAAATCATTGGCTTAAGCATCCAAGAGGATGGTACAGGAAGTGTAGAGCATACACATGAAGACAAGAATGTAGTGTATTAAACTAAATCACAGGTGAAACATTTTCATTTGGATTTTCATATAAAATATTTTAAAACAAATGGAATGACAAAAGCTAAATGGGAAAACATTTACTGCCATTTACAAAAAACAACTAATTAGTATTGAACAGCACGTTCCAGTAGGGTTATACAGCAGTGAAGTGTCTTTTCCTGAGTACAGCAGAATGACGGCTTTGTGCTCACGTAGTGCACAAAAAAGTACAAATAAAAAAAATAAATAAATAAACTTAGGCATGCTGAGCCAAGGCACACACATGAAAAAGCCTTGGCCCTGAAAAAGGTATTTGCATTATTTAAAGAGATTCAAAAACATAATAAAATAAACCTAAAGGAAAAGTTAAGTGGCAAAAAAAAAAAAAATCACACAACCCTGGAATCACTCTAATGAAACATGATGCCACGTTCACTAAGAATACAAAACAGAAAATTACAAAGCAATACAAGGCAGCCTTTGGACAGGGGGTGGAACAGCAGGAAGTGGGTGGGGTTTGGTAGAAAAGGACTCTCGGTGCATCTTACATGAAGCCCAATGTACCATGCTGGAGTAAGTTGATATTTCGATTAAAGCAAAACTGCTTTCCACTGCTTCTCCCACAGAGACATAAAGAGAAATACAATCAGTAACAATCATTTCAATTATGCAAGTTTTCAACATACTGTATGACACCCAGAAAAAAAAACACCCCAGACAGTTCCAATGTATTATAACCTAGATGCTAATATTTCTTGTGAATTATTAATTTAATCTCCTCAGGCCTCTAAAAGCAAACACATCATCTGACTGATTTGTCATTTCAAATTAAGCTATTTTAAAATTGTGTATGAAATGTAACGTGTTTATATCACCTTTTTCATCGAACTTTGTGTTAAACACTGTGGTTGTTCTCCTCTAGTTTCTTGCTCTCTTCAAATGTTCCCATCTCCTTCTCACCAATTTTCCAGCTTCCTTGCCTGAGGTGAATACAGAATTGCAAAAGTATGATGCATTTCTGCTATCTACTGACCTTCACACACTGTTCCTGACAGCATCAGTCACTCTACAGCTCCTCATGTTCCTTCTGGACATACACACCTTGTTCTGAAAACTTCCCAGCTAATAAATACATCCTCAGCTGGTTGTCACTTTTTTGGCATATTTGTTAACTTAAGGACAGAGAAGACTGTTCAGATAGTCACAGGTAGTGTGTCTGTAAGCCTTCCTGCTGATTATTATTCTAAATTCACTGTCACAGTTCAAATACTGGGATGTCCTGTGTGTGATGCAGAGTCAGGTAGCAAGCCACTACCAGGACATGAGCAGGGATTTGAATGATCCATCCATCCATCCATCCATCCATCCATCCATCCATCCATCCATCCATCCATCCATCCATCCATTTTCTGCTGCTTTATCTGGGGCCAGGTCGCAGGGACATTGGCATAAGCAGAGATGCCCAGATTTCCTTCTCCCTAGACACTTCCTCCAGCAATTCCGGGGGAATATTGAGCTATCCCAGGCCAGCCGAGAGACATAGTCCCTCCAGTGTGTCCTGGGTCTTCCCAGGGCCTCCCCTGGGAGGTGTCCAGGGGGCATTTGGAACAGATGCCCAAACCACCTCAGCTGCTTCTTTCTATGTGGAGGAGCAGCGGCTCTACTCCGAGCTTCTCCCGGGTGATGAGCTTCTCACCCTATCTCTAAGGGAGTGCCCAGCCACATGCAGAGGAAGCTCATTATGGCCGCTTCTATCCGAAATCTTGTCCTTTCGGTCATGACCATAGGTGAGAGTAGGAACGTAGACTGACCGGTCAATTGAGAGCTTCGCCTTGTGACTCAGATCCTTCTTCACCACAACAGACCGGTACATCAATCACATTGCTACTGCTGCTGCACTGATCCGTCTGTCAATCTCATGTTCCTGTCTTACCTCACTTGTGAACAAGACCCCAAACAATACTTGAACTCCTCCACTTCTAGCAGGATCTCTCCTTTGAACCGGAAAGTGCAAGCCACCTTTTTCTGGTTGAAAACCATGGCCTCGGACTTGGTAGTGCTGATTCTCATTCCAGCCACTTCACACTTAGCTGCAAACCACCTGGCACTAGTACGCTGAATGTCCTGGCTGACATAGGGCAGCCCTGCTGGCGTCCAACATGCACTGGGAACAGGTCTGATTTACTGCTGGCAATGCGAAACAAGTTCCTGCTCAGTTTGTACCGGACAGACCTTAGCAGAAGGCCCCGGACCCCATACTCCCAGAGCTCCTTCAACAGGATGCCACGAGGGAATGCCTTCTCCAAGTCCACAAAGCACATGTGAACTGGTTGGGCAAACTCTGATGAACTCTTGAGCACCCTGGAGAGGGTATAGAGCTGGTTCCACAACCAGGACGAAAATCGCATTGTTCCTCCTGGATCTGAGGTTCTACTATCGGCCAATTTGAATGAATTTAAGTTTAAAATGAAAATGTGGACACCAGTGTGTGTTAGTGTTTATTTCTAAACCTTTATATACCTACCTTGACTTCTTCATGTAGAGCCAGTAGATGACTCCCACTATGGCAGCAACTATGATAAGCCCTGCCACAACACCCACTATGACCTTTGCCTGGTCCTCTGAATTTTCATGAGACCCTAAAAACAGACAGCAACACTCAGTTTTAGCTGTAGGACTAACACACACACGCACGCACAGACACAGACACACACACACACACACAGACACAGACACACACACACACACACACACACACACAGCAACAGACAACAGATAGCACAATGATAGAGTGTTTCCTTGCTAGCTCAAACAGAGGCTGTGTTCGAATGTCCACTGTAGTCCCTAACCCATCAATCACTATATAGTGCACTCAATTGCCTAACAGTTTTGAACACTCACCTGCTACTTTTCTTCTGTCACCAATTATGATGTAGCCGCTGTGCATTACTATAGTACTCATTATAGTCATGGCTTAACAATTTTTCATTCATGCAATGCACGACAGTCTATTCTGCCCGTCTAGTAACCATCAATGCTCACTACTTTTTACAGTGCATTGTGGGAAATTTTGAGGGAACTACTTTTCAGGCAGTATGGTGGCTGAGTGTTAGCACTGTTGCCTCACAACAAGAAGGGCCTGGGTTCGCAACCCATCAGGGACCTTTCTGTGTGGAGTGTGCATGTTCTCCCTGTGCTTGTGTGTTTTTACTCTGGATACTCTGGTTTCCTCCCACAGTCCAAAACCATGCATTTTAGGCTGATTGGTGATTCTAAATAGCCCATACAAGTGAGTGTGAGTGTGTGAGGTTGTTTGTCTCTATGTGGCCCTGTGATGGACTGGTGACCTGTCCAGGGTGTACCCCTGCCTTTCACCCAAAGAGAGCTGGGATAGGCTCCAGCAGATCCCTGTGAGCCTGGTTACAAATAAGCAGGTATAGATAATGGATGGATGGATGGATGGACTACTTGTCAGTTACTAGCTATTCAGACACCACTACAAAATGGCATACTCACTATGCAGGGCCCTATATAGGAATTAGGGAGGACATTCGGACACAGCCATACACAAACTTTTACTTCAGTATAAATGAAGGTGTACAGTGACTTATTTTTTTGACAGGAATTTAAAATAGCACATGAAGAGAGACAGTGTGAAGCTACATATAACTGATTCGCAGATGCAAACCTCATTAACACATCTAACACAATCTTAAAATGAAGCATGTGTATGTGAGCAACACTGAGGTGCTGAAATTTCATCTGCTAAATGTTACTAATAGACCATATATTGTACTTGAAATGGAATATACTTTGAATGAACAATATTCATGAGTGGTTCAAGTGCTGGCATCATTGATGACACATGGACAGGTTTTATGACAGTTTTCATCATTATGCATATGTGACTTAATAATTATCAGCCAACGAGAGCTCTTCTGTCTGAGTGATTCAGTCTGAAGAAAAATAATGATGGATATAATAGTGAAGATAGAAAAATGGAGATGAGGGTTCATGTTCGGAGTACTATCAGCATATGAGTCCTTTTATACATAAAGAGAAACTGAACTGATGAGGGTTTATAGGGTGAATACTCAGCTACTTCATCAAGATTGTATCATTTGCCATGATACCAGGTTTTACATCAAGACTATTTAAAAAAAATAAAAAATAAAACCATGGACAGAATCTCCTAAAATAAAAAAGGTAAGGCGAACAAAGTCCTACCTTTTTCATAATGTTCCTGTTTAGAAACTGAAATCAGAACAGAAACAGAAATAAATTAGAACAAAAAAATAAAAATCATAGAGAACAGACGACCACAAATCTAAAGAAAACATGGCACTGATTCTGCCAAAGTACCAATGAACAAGATGAAGTCAAATGTTTTTCTGATGGTGTCTCACAACAAGCAAGCTGTACTTTGGAAAGAGAAATGTGGTAATACTTTCTTAAACCAACCATTTATTATGTTTTCAAAACTTATGACAGGCAGTGGTTCTTAGGGGTATAGCACCCCAACAAACAACAACTTCAGCACAACACAGGGAACAGTGGAGGAGGAGGGACATAAGAAGCAACCTAAACTAACCCATAATTGTAAAGGATTTGTGCAATTTAATGTAACTTCTTTTGTGGGAGAGGCAAACTGAGGTGTTAACATGAGTAGTTATTAATAGAATGATGCAGTTTGACCAATGTGCCAATTTGTTGTCTCTTGTCTGTTTTCTACTAATTATGCCTTATTAGTCTAAGTAGCATAGAGTATATTTATGCTACACAGACTAATTAGTTGAAAAGCATCAACTACTCACCAGAGGAAACATTGATTGTCATGACATCTTCTCCTAGCTTGTTACTGACAGTGCAGGTGACAGTCTGGTTCATCTCTGGGATCACTGTGATTTTATGAGTAGCCTTGCTGTTGATGTAGGAACTCTCTTCCTGGAGACAAAGCAAAAAGAGACAGAGCAAAAGAGTAAATAAGAGGTATATTTGATGAAAATCTCAGCAACATAACAGCCACTTTAGCTGTGCACAGATAAACAGCTTTTCCATTCTACAGGATATTTTGTATATTGCTTAGCAGGGGGGAGTGATGGGATAATGAGAAGACTAATAATAAGAACAAAATACTGCAAAGGACAAGTGACCAGAACCCTGCCTATGCGCTGCATGAGTCTGCTTGCAATGAGTCATTTGCTAACCTGTAAGCTTATTCATAACGCAGGAGAAAAACACAAAAAAACTCTACCAACCTGAATCCAACATGGAGCCACCTGGAGAAGTCGGCATATTCTTTCTTAAATCTCCCTCACTGTTACATTATGTGCAACACTGTTTACATTTCTAATGATATCCTAACGCCAGGGTTTCACTACACCACTACACCACTGTGTTTAATTATGCCTTGTAAATATCATACGTGAAAACCTGCATTCTGTTGCTCTCTAGTGAAAAGAATGTATCTCCAAATGTGGTGATTTTGAGCATTTAATTGAGGAAGGAATAAAAACCTCAGTAGGAGATGTCTTTACTTTAAAGCAAGAGCACAGCGGACTCTGACAGGGTCCTCAAAGCACGCTTTAATCACACCGCACTGCAGTGTTTGCTCTTATCTTGCCTCATTTTGCTGCGTTTGCTACAGCCTTTATTTCTCCTTCCCTCTGCATGAGCACACACACACAAATACTTGTACTTATATCTTTGTGAGGACAAACATAATCATAATGCATCCCCTAGACCCTAACCCTAACCTAAACCTAATTCTACCCTAACCCTGAAACCAAGTCTTAACCCTCAAACAATGTGAAAAAAGTACCTCTCTCTCTCTGTTCTCTCTCTCTCTGTACCTTCTGCAGGTGTCCCTGGTCCTGGAGCTGTATATCGCTGATGTGCAGTTACTGGTCCCACCAACCTGCAGTGTCTATTTGTTGTTTATTGTTGTTGTTCTTTTCTCTCTCCTCTATCCACTCACCCCAACCGGTCGAGGCAGGTGGCCGCCCAAACTGAGCCTGGTTTTGCTGGAGGTTTTTTTCTTCTGTTAAAGGGAGTTTTTCCTCTCCACTGTCACCAAGTGCTTGCTCATAAAGGATTTGTGGGGGGTTTTTTTTTGTTTTTTTTGTAAAGTGCCTTGAGATGATTGTATTGTGATTTGGCGCTATACAAATAAAACTAATTTGTGAAAAGTGCGGACCAAAAACCACTTTACCACACTTTACGCAAAGATAGAAGTACATGTACACACACACACACACACACATTGCAACACTTACATTTGTACTATTGATGCTCCATTGGAAGGTGGGCTCTGGTACTCCTTCAGCTTCGCATATTAGTACTTTGTGCTTGGCATCATTAGAACGGTGTTTAGTTAGGCTGGTGATCACAGGCTTTCCTGCAAATGCAAATTATATATTCATATAGTATATATGGTTTATATAAGTAACATTTTACTGTACACAAATATTTTGTGAGGTCATAATTTTGACCTACAGCTCTCTCCAGAAAAACAGAATGAATCTGGATGAATAAAGGAATCTAACACAGAGTCTGTATTGGTTTCTACTACTGAATGTGAATTAATTAATTAAAAAGGAGTACACTAAATAGTAAAAATACTCTGGGTTGGATGTCTCAAAACATGTATACTATATATATATATATATATATATATATCCATTAGCAGCTGGTTCATTGAGCTGCCAGGCACACAGGGCAGTTAGCTTCTTTAGCCAGTAGGTGTGGAGTATGTTTGAGACCCTTTCTCGGTCTCGGCGATGGTTACTGGTTCCTGTTCAGGGAATATATATATACATACACACACATATATATATATACACATATATACATATATATACACATATACATATATACATATATACATATATATATATATATATATATATATATATATATATATATATATATATATATATATATATACATATATATATATATACATACATATATATATATATATATATACCCACCACCAAGGAGCAGTACCCTGCCTGGAGAAGGAGGTTAGAGGCAAAAATAAGGGCAACACGGAGAGAAGTCAGCCAACTATCAGAACTGCAGAGAAGGGGGATGAAGTAAGAAATACAGCAGGCTGTCCATACCAGAGGCCCTGGAGACTGCCAAACAACGACTCACAGCCCTGGCCACACGCCTGAAGAGGTACACCAGAGAAATAGAAGCACGGAGAATAAACAGGATGTTCTCCACCGAACCATCCAAGGTGTACTCTCAGTGGGAGGGCAGTAACACGAGGGCAGACCCACCAAGGCTGGAGACTGAACAATACTGGAAAGACATATGGGAGAGGGAGGCATCACATAACACCAGTGCCCAGTGGCTGGCAGACCTGAGAGCAGACCACAGCAACCTCCCTGAACAAGAACCAGTAACCATCGCAACGGCAGATATCCGAGAAAGGGTCTCCAACATGAAGAACTGGACAGCACCGGGGCCTGACATGATCCACGCCTACTGGCTAAAGAAGCTAACTGCCCTCCATGAACGCCTGGCAGCTCAAATGAACCAGCTGCTAATGGATGGGACTCACCCAGAGTGGCTAACTGAAGGCAGGACAGTCCTGATCCTGAAGGACCCCCAAAAGGGAGCAGTCCCATCCAACTACCGATAACCTGCCTCTGCACAACCTGGAAGCTCCTGTCGGGCATCATAGCGGCTAAAATGAGTAGGCACATGGCTCAATACATGAGCGGGGCCCAGAAAGGAATAGGTAAGGACACCAGGGGAGCAAAACATCAACTACTGGTGGATAAAGCGGTCGCTTGAGACTGTAAGACCAGGCAGACCAACCTGTGCACCGCCTGGATTGACTATAAGAAAGCCTACGACTCAATGCCTCACACATGGATCCTGGAATGCCTGGAGCTGTACAACATCAATAGGACCCTAAGAACCTTCATAAGGAACTCAATGGGGCTGTGGAAAACAACCCTAGTAGCCAACCTCAAGCCGATAGCACAAGTCTCCATCAAGTGCGGCATCTACCAAGGAGATGCTCTGTCCCCGCTGCTGTTCTGCATAGGCCTGAACCCCCTCAGCCAGATCATCGCTAAGACAGGCTTCGGATACCGACTGCGAAATGGGGCAAACATCAGCCACCTCCTGTACATGGATGACATCAAGCTGTATGCCAGGACTGAGCGAGACATCGACTCACTGATCCACACCACCAGGATATACAGCAACCACATTGGGATGTCATTCGGACTGGACAAGTGTGGTCGAATGATAACAAAGAGAGGGAAGGTTGTCAGGACTGAAGGAGTTGAACTCCCAGAAGGCAGCATAGCGGATGTTGAGGGGAGCTACAAGTACCTTGGAATCCCACAGGCAAATGGGAACCAAGAAGAAGCCGCAAGGAAAGCGGCCACAGCCAAATACCTACAGAGAGTAAGGCAAGTCCTAAGAAGTCAGCTAAATGGGAAGAACAAGGTCCAAGCCATCAACACCTACGCCCTGCCGGTCATCAGATACCCCGCTGGCATAATAAGCTGGCCAAAAGAGGACATAGAAGCCACTGATGTCAAGACAAGGAAGCTCTTCACAATGCATGGAGGACTTCACCCGAAATCCAGTATCCTGACACTGTACGCTAAGAGGAAGGAAGGAGGCCGGGAACTGGTGAGCGTCAGAGCCACCATCCAAGATGAAACGGCCAAGATCCATGAGTACATCAGGAAGATGGCCCCAAGCGATGGAATACTTAGTGAATATCTCAGGCAACAGAAGCCCGATGCAGAGGAAGAAGAGCAAGAACCATCATGGCAGGACAAACCCCTGCACGGCATGTACCACCAACAGATGTGTAGTAGTGGTGGACAAACAACAGAAGAAAGCCGTAGTGGTAGATGTAGCAATCCCAAGTGACAGCAAGAGAAATACCAAGGGCTTAAAGAAGAGCTAGAAAAGATGTGGAAGGTGAAGGCAACAGTGGTCCCCGTGGTAATCGGCACCCTCGGGGCTGTGACCCTCAAACTGGGAGAGTGGTTCCAACAGATCCCAGGAACAACATCAGAGATCTCAGTCCAGAAGAGCGCAGTGCTAGGAACAGCTAAGATACTGCGAAGAACCCTCAAACTCCCAGGCCTCTGGTAGAGGACCCGAGATTGAGGAAGACACCACACACACCACCCATAGGGGTGAGACGGGAATTTTTTTCTTTTTTATATATATATACACCCACACACACACACCTTAAATTAGTCTTATATATCTGGTTTCTAGAATTTTAATTGCTAACATTCACCCTGGAAGGTTTATCTTCTTCTTTCCTTTGTCCCCTTCAAAAAACAAGACTATTAAATACTAGATTAGACGTTTAGTGTACCAATCAGTTCAGCAGAGGAGTTGTATATGACAAATCCATACTCACCTTCTACAACCAGTTCAAAGCTGTGATGTCGTGTGAGGCCTGTCATGGAAGCCTCACATAGGTAGACTCCAGCATCAGCATAGGTCAAATTGCTAAACTGTGGCTCTTCCACTGCCTTTCCATTCTGAAAAACAGTTTTCAGGGTTACAATGCATTATGGGGAATTTTCTTTTTCACCCATACTGATTTTCACTTAAAACTGCTGCTCTCATAGCTAGACTATCGAGGACACGTATAAATGCGTGAATGCAAGACGTCAGTTTCATCTATCTATTTTCTATGTTGATTTTTCGGCTCAGGGTCACTGGAATGTTCATTTCTGAACTCAGTTTCAAAGTACTGCAACCATTTGAAATGACTGAAATATCATATTTCATCACTGGCTTTACTCATAGTATATCTAATTTTTGCTGTTGCTGTTAGAAACTCAAGAATCATCTTACCTTACATTTCTTAGGTTTTAAAATTGTCCAAATTTAACCTGTATATTCTTTACAGTAACTTACTGGGATTTCTCATTTTGGTTGTAGGTTAGTCTTCAACAATCATTTCCATTTAAAACACTTCTAAATGTATCAGCCTACAAATGTAGCATAATGTGTTTTCCTTCATGTGTTTCTACTGTATCTCCCTATTAGACACAGGTATAGAAAAAATTACTTGACACTACCACCCATTTTCTAAGGTGTTGAAGAAAAAAAAAGAACTCATTGTCATATAGCTTATATTTACACTATATCAGGAGTATGATACAGGTATGAGTACAGACTTAAAAGAATTTGCACACTAAGATGGTCCATATTTCAATGCCAATTCATTTTGGTCACCAACTTTACCACAGCACTGATTACCTTTTTCCAAGATACTTTGGCATTACCCGAAGCATTCTTCTCCATTTTTACAGACAAAGTGTCCCCTACTTCCTTCACAACTTCCCAGTGGGACTCAGACTCAGGTCCAGGTCTGACAAAACAAGAAAATGCATGGTTTTGTGTGAGATGGCTGGCTGAAGCTGAGTGCAGTGTCTGCTATTTTTGCTGCTTCTTATCACAACAAAGCTGCCTTAATGCAGTAACCTTGAACACTATTGTAAGAAACACATTTCTCCTGAGAGTTCACGTTTATATCTACTTTCTTCATAGCTAAATGATTTCTTTAAACACATCTGTAAACAAACCATTTAATAACAATTGTATCTGAGTTAACATTTACAGTATTTTCTTATTTGCTAGATCTATTACATTCTCTGATGCACAGTCTTGTTTAAAATATATAGAAATCCAAGCTGCAAGATTTGACTCCTACATGCTTCCTGAGAAGAACATTAATCTGTAGTTAAAAGCTTATGAGGTGACATTTTGCTTCCGCAGCTGGAAGACATGTTATAGATTTAGCTTTTGTCAGCAAATCAAATATACTGCCACAAACCAAGAAGAAATTATTACTACAAACACATATGATGTGACTTCAAGGTCTGATCAATTTATTCCTCTGAAAACATGTTATTACATTACCATGAACACAAACTTATTGTAGTTTATTGTGATCTAATTCTATACACATCCTGCTGCCCCAAATACTTACTGACTCACTAAACCAAATACTCACCAATCAACCTAACATGTATGTTTTTGGACTGTGGCAGGAAACTGATGTGCCTAGAGAGAACCTATGCAAGCACGTGGAGAACATGCAAACGCCACACAGAAAGGCCCCTGCCAGGTTTCAAATCAGAAACCTTGCTGTGAGTCAACATGGTTTGCCAGAATCCCTTCTAGGCTGACCGAAAGTCCTCCTCCATGGCCTCCACTCCTCCCACACCCGAGTTATTGCTTCTGCAACCACCCATGCCGCATACCACTTGGCCTGTCGATACCTGTCAGTTGCCTTGGGAGTCAAACAAGCCAACCAGTCTTGATAGGACTTTCTTCATCCTGATAGCATCCTTTATTTCCAGTAAGGCTCGAGGAATGCCGCTACGGTAGGCACCAACAACCTTATGGCCACAGCTCCATTCAGCCGCTTTGGCAATGGAAGCATGGAACATACAGTAGTCCATTCCGACTCTATGTGAAAAACCCTGAGGTGGGAGTCGAAGACAAGTGCCTTTACCAGATGTTCCCAACACACCCTGACTATGCATTTGGGCATGCCAGGTCTGTCAGCTTCCTCCCGTACCATCAGATCCAGCTCCAACCAAGTGGTGATTAGTTGACCGCTCAGCACCTCTCTTCACCTTGGAGGACCTCACCCAATCACTGTTGGTCTACAGTGATGGGTGAAGTCACTAAAGTCACACAGTGGCAAGGCAACGGGGTGGATGAGAACCCCCTGAGTTCTTCGAGGCTCTGGATGTTGTGGGGCTGTCCTGGCTGCCATGTGGAAGTTGGGGAACGGTATATGTGGAGTAGGAATATGGGGTCCGGGGCCTACTGCTGTGGGCTGTCTGGTGCTTGTACAATCAGAGTGAGAGTGGTTTGCAATGCTGACGTTTAGTCAGACTCATTTCTGGTTCATGTTGAACTCCACCAGGGCTGTCCTTTGTTACCATTATTTTTCTGGACAGAATTTGGTGCAGGTGCAGTCAGAGGTCAGATGGGGTCCAGTTTGATGGATACAGGATCTCATCTCTGCTCTTTGCAGCACCTCCAGCACTAAGTTCATGGTTCTCAGTCAGAAAAGGGTGGATTGACCTCTCTGGGTTGGGGGAGAGCTCCTGCCTAAAGTGAAGGAGTTTCACGAGTGAGGGAAGGATGGAGCATGAGATCGACAGATGGATTGGCACGGTATCTGCATTTATGCAGTTGCTGTACCAGTCCGTTGCAGTGAAGAGGGAGCAGAGCCACAAGACTCTCAATTTACTGGTCGATCTAAGTTTCTACCCTCACCTATGGTCACAAGTTTTGGATCGTAACCAAAGGAATCAGATCTTGGATACACGCAGAAGAAATGCGTTTCCTCCGCACGTTGGCTGGGCACACCCTTAGACATAAGGTGAGGAGCTCAGTCATTCGGGAGGAGCTCTGGGTATAGCTGCTGTTCGTCCACATTGTGAAGAGCCAGTTTAGGTGGTTCGGGCATCTGTCTCAGATGCCTCCTGGGTGCTTCCCAGGGGAGATGTTTCGGGTGTGTTCCACTGGGAGGAGGCCCTGGAGGGAAGACACAGGGCATGCTGGAGGGATTACACCTCTTGGCTGGCCTGGGAACACCTCAGTGTACCACTAGAAGAGCTGGTGGAGGTGTCAAGTGTAGTTTTGCTTTCTTCCTTTCTGTAAATGTGGAAGAAGATGACTTTCCACCCCAGAATACATGTGCATTGTTGAGAAAACTAGCATCGTTGGTGCCAATTCATCCACTAGTTTTGGCAGGAAAGGGGGAAAAAAATCTAATTAACAGAGGTGGCAAATGTTTAGCTGCTACCTGTTAGAGGACATTTATATTACTGCCATTATTTACTCTTTTCTATGAGGACATGTTTCCTTGAGCCACAGAAACACACACTCACAAAAATGTGTTACAATTTCCAATTTAGAGAGCTATCATTTTTCTTCTCTCAGTCATAAACTCAATTTAGTGTTGGTAGCAAAAAAACACTTCTTTCTTTAGTATTTGTGAAATGCACTAAAGATGTAATATGAAGCATATATGAGGACAAAAGTGTTAATTTTTCTATACAATCATATGGCCCATTTGAACTGAAGGCTCAGAAATATATACCTACAAAAAAGGGAGTAATTATTTGAGGAAGGGCTGCTAAATGACAGAAGGGAAAATTGCCCACCCAAACACTACCGCGTTTGTAACCTCAGAAATTTGTTCTTCCCCACTATTCCTTTCACTTAATGTACTGGCTCCCTGCTATATCACAAGCTACAGGAGACCATCGCCTAGTGCTGAGGAGAACAAAAGAATGGCAGACAACCTGAGTGAGTTTTACTGTAGTTATGAAAAGCAACATTTCACACCCCTCATCTGCCTGACCACCAGCAGTTGCACTCCCTGAGAAGCACACTAAGAGCCATTTCATCAGAGTCAACTTCCTGATTTGACGAAAATGTAGACGTTTTAGGGAAGCAGCTATTTGTTGGAATCAAGACAAGGGCAAAGTGAGGACAACAGTTTTTGTCTGCTGCAGCAGTGATTTCTCTTTTTGTTGTGGTACTGTACGTTAAGCCTCTGCATATGCCAAGAGTACTCACAGCTAACAATGATGCTTTGGGAGGCCTCCATCTTCTCATTGTCAGTCAGGGAGCATTTGTATTCACCTGTAGCCTCTCTGCTGACAGCATTCAAAGAGTAGGTGTCTGAATTTTCCACCAGCATTTTCTGACCCTGGTGGGAGAGGAGAGGAGGAGGGGCAGGAAGAGAATGAGGTACTATTGGCTTCTCTCATTGTGATATAATATTATAAATAGGAAAGAAGAAAGAAGTTAGGATAAAGAATAATTTCTCAAAACAAGAATGCAATGTGGCAGAGCAGACAATAGCATTCTCACTAAGGTTGATGTTTGGGCTCTGACTGACCTTGATGTGGAAGTAGAAGGAACTGGGTGGAGGGTTGCCGTCAGCATAACACTTAAGCGTCACATTATGGCCTTCAATGATGGGCCCCTTGGACATAATTTGGAGTGTAATGTTCTCAGATGGATCTGATGGTTCATCAATCAGTTAAAGGAAAAGGGGGAATTGAGGAAAAGAAAGGTGGCATTAGGGTCAAAAAACACACCTTCCACTGACAAATAAATCACTTTCACAATGAATCGATCCAACCTTATACTACAATGAAGCAATCACATTTCAAAAGGTGACCGTCAGCCTTACATAAGCTAAGTGCATAGGCCACCCTGCCTGCACAAGAATAAAGAGGGAAAAAAAGTCACCTCAACTGACAAATTGGATTTTTAATCTTTGCTTTCATTTGCTGATTCAAGCCTCCCGTCTGCTCCTCAAATTTCAAGGATATAATCAGAAATACAAACAACGTTATTCCACCAAAACCCTCAAATCCGAACATATACTTTAGCCAACCACAACAGGAAGTTCAGCAAGCACTTTTTCACCGTATCACCGCTGGATGCAGTTTCTACAGTTTCTACCCATTTCCTCTGCCCATACTGTGCACCTCTGTGCATTTTTATGCCTAAAAATGCATATTACATGAGACCAAATATGTATGCCGCTTTTCTTCCATATTAAATAACTAGACTTTGTTCAGTCCTTTGTTAAGAAAGATAGAAATCATTTTACAGGCTAAAAAAATCTACTTCATATCCCAGAGAGTAAATACAAAGTGTAATAGAGTTGTGGAGCCTGATGGCGGTGCAGTATTCTACTCACAGTGAACAGATAAGGGGTTCAGCTCAGTCTCCTGATTGGTCAACTCATGTGTGGACATGCAAGCAAAGACTGTGCCAGCATCCGTTTTGGTGGCTGTATACTGGAGGGTGGAAGAGGTGGTTGATAGACCTGTGGCTGGATCCAGCTTCATGCTGGAGCTAATCACAATGGCTGCATAGGAACAGACAGATAACATTTACATTGAGTTATATTTATTTGAAGGAGACTTACCCTAACCTTAACTTAATCCTAACTTTTACTCTTTAGTCCTGGTGTTGCATGATATATCATATTACTTCAAACACAAATAAAGATGTGAATGATATATTTGTCTAATGTTTAACCTTTTGTCTTGGGTAAATATGATACACACGTGGACAAAATTGTTGGTACCCTTCCATTAAAGAAAGACAAACCCACAATGTTCACTTAAATAACCTGAAACAGACAAAAGTAATGATAAATAAAAATTGACTGAACACTAACTAATGAAAATCAGACATTGCTTTTGAATTGTGGTTCAACAGAAGCATTAAAAAAAAAACTATTGAAACTGGCCTGAACAAAAATGATGGTACCCTTATTATTTTGTTGCACAACCTTTTGAGACAATCACTGCAATCAAGCAATTTCTGTATCTCTCAATGAGACTTCTGCACCTATCGACAGGTATTTTGGCTCACTCCTCGTGAGCAAACTGCTCCAGCTGTCTCAGGTTTGAAGGGTGTCTTCTCCAGACTGCATGTTTCAGCTCTTTCTATAGTTTTCAATACGATTTTGATCAGGGCTCATAAAAGGCCACTTCAGAATAGTCCATACATGTTTTTGGACTGTCGGAGGAAACCAGAGTAGGCTACCTGGAGGAAACCCACGCAAGCACAGGGAGAACATGCAAACTCCACACAGAAAGGCCCCTGACGGGTTGCAAACCCAGGGCTTTCTTGCTGTGAGACAACAGTGCTAACCACTAAGCCACCATGCTGCCCTGTCTGATTTTCATTAGTTAATTTTTAGTACATTTTTATTTATTACTTTTGTCAGTTTCAAGTTATTTCAGTGACCCTTGTGGGTTTTTCTTTTTTTTTTTTCTTCTTTTTTTTCTTTTTTTTTCTCCATATGATAGCATTTTGTGCAGTGTGACTGCTGGATAGTTTCTGGGTGTGTCAGCAAGCAGCATGTGTTACATATGATACCTTTCCCATCAGCTACCATAGGCTTTCCATTCTTCTTCCATGTGATTTTAGCTGCGGGGTTTGCATCTGCTGCAACACATGTTCCTACCTGGAAAAAACAGAAAAAGACATCAAATGTATACACCCACAAGCCAAGTTTAATTCATATAATTGAACTGACAATGCTTAAAAGTAGATGCAGGAGAACTTATCAAATACGTTAATTAAATTTAACCGTCCTTACATTGCCTTCTGTTTTTTAAGTCGATGCTTATTATTATAGAGGAAACTACAACCTAAAAAGAATAGTTGCAAAGGTGCTCAAAAATATCAACACAATACCTGCTTTTAGCAGCTTCACTAAAAATGATAGCTCACAGAACCTCCAATGTCTCTATCCTAAAGTTGTATAATCTAGTGTCTGCTCTAGCAGAAACATAGCAGGACAACATGGACATATATCAGAATTATCTCATTAAGGAATTAATTGCTTTTGTGTGATAAGCACAATGTCTCCCTGACTTGTTTGTACATCTTCAGGCTTGAAGGTTGGCAAAGCTGCACTCTGTATGAACCACATAAGGAGTAAGTCACAAAGGCATTCCTTTTCCCACACTACCTGTACTATAGCCTCCACTTCTGAGTAAACATGTGTCACAATAAACATCTTTTCAGCCAATCAGTACAATAGTCATAAAAAGACTTATTAGGAATTGTTGGGTTTTTAGTTTTAGTTTTTGTAAAGTGCCTTGAGATGATTTGTATTGTGATTTGGCGCTATACAAATAAAATTGAATTGAATTGAATTGAATTAATAGATCTATTGATATTTTTTCATATATGCATAAATGTTACACCTATTCTTTCTCCCTTATGGAAAAATCCAAAATATCTGAATATTCAAACATTGATGATTTCAGAAGTTTAACTTCTGGGCAAGTTTTTACACAGTGGTTAGCACTATTGGCTCACAGCAAGAATGTCCCAGGTTCGTAACCCGTCAGTGGCCTTTCTGTGTGGAGTTTGCATGTTCTCCCTGTGCTTGTGTGGGTTTTCTCCAGGTACTCTGGTTTCCTCCCACAGTCCAAAAACATGTATGTCAGGTTGATTGGTGACTCTAAATTGCCCATAGGAGTGAGTGTGAGTGTGTGAGGTTGTTTGTCTCTATGTGACCCTGTGATGGACTGGTGACCTGTCCAGGGTGTACCCCTGCCTTTCACCCAAAGAGAGCTGGGATAGGCTCCAGCAGATCCCTGTGACCCTAATTAGGAATAAGCGGGTATAGATAATTAATTAACTTCTGGGCACAGGATCTCTTGTATTTCATTTAAAAGTCCAATATCAGTGTTTTGCTCTAGAGATTTTAAGTTTCCATAATACACTAACTTCCAGGTGCCATAATCCTGCTGGTACATCTAGTGTGTTACATTGAAATATATGAGAAACAAAAAATGTTCTCTCCTCTGCTGATAAATGTTGAAATCTTCTGTAAAATGACACTACACCAAAGTAAAGCTCAAACATCACTGAGAAGAATAAAAAAAGAAAACACATTTTTAGTGGAATACTTATATAATCACCAACAACAAAGACTTTCAGAAGTCCAAGTAGTATAGTGCTGTTATCATATGATATTTGTACCACAGAAACTGACATTCTCTCCATTTTTTTCCAGCATGTAGCAACTTCTGAAAAGATACTGAGAACAATAAAGATTCTAGGGATAATCAAACACATGGTTAGAGCCCTCCATGCTCTATATTCACATTTTTAACATTGCCAGTCTCCTGCCAGTAGTTACTAAAAACAATACCTCTTGTTTGTGAGGCCCAGAAAAACAGTTAAATTGTACATGTGAACTACATTTACACATGGTGTAATACATATTTACTAAATTGTTTATTGCTAGATATGATATACTTCATATAACAATGCTGGCTGGTAATTCTAATAAAATTATTTTTTTCTGATTAATAGACAAGGTAATACACTAACAAATCTGTCTTTGCAGCTACCAACAATTTGATGATTATTTTTAACAACAAAACCTGGAACAGTGTGTGCTTTGCTGTGCATTAACTGTGTAAGCACTGATATACTGTAGCTGGGCCAAAAAAGGGTGACACTAAGTTGTACCTCTGATATATTAGTTTTTTTATTTTAATAAGTTTACAACCATTCCTAAAATTCTGTTTTAAAATTGTCATTATGTGGTACAGAGTGTGGATTAATGAGAAAATGAATTTAAACAACTGTAGTATCAGGTTGCTACATAATAAAATTGAAAAAAGTAAAAGGGGTCTGAATACTTTCTGAATGTTGAAATTTATACAGTGCCATCATGGATTATATATAAAAAAGCATATATCAGGAAGTAAGATAATATACATTGACAACTAACTAATGTGTAGGTTTAAAAAATGTACAAAAGTGTTCAATTTTGTGCAACACCTCAGGTTTCTTGGACTGTGTAAATTATCCACCAGGGTCAGCTTCCTGTGTGCCCCAACCAGACTCCATAGAGGAAACTTATGCAATAATCTCAACTAGTTTTCAGGTCACATGCAGAACGGTTTTTATTATATGCCTAACATAGAAATTCATAAGCTCAGTCAAGTAGACAAACAGCACTCACTGAGTGGTTAAATATTTACATTCCCTGCATGATATTTTACGTGCCGCAGTTCATGAACAAAGTGTCTTCAGGCTAATCAAACATTTCCCTGTGGGGAATTCATGTGCCATAGTGGGACAGCTTCACACATTTAGTGTATAGCACATTGCAATGTGAAAGATGTAATCAATCTTACTGTTATTGATTTGTCCTTCTGCAATACTTCAGACTTGTCCTTAACTTGAACCGATGACGGTTTCTCTGCAAACACAAAAGGACAGGATCTGGTTTTGGAATCACTACATATTGTAGGCAATATGCATTCTTTATACTGATGCAGAAGCACAGTGAGGGGCAAAAAACTAATATTTCACTGACAAAGTTCAGCATCTGACAAGTAGACAGCCCAGTTCATGCTTAGCTGCAAACACCTTGTGTTGTTGATATTCAAGCTGTATGACTGACTGTATATTTCTGAAAGCACAGGAGGGAACAAATGGTATAAATCCACAGTGGATAAAGATGGGGTCCATCTTCCAGTAAGGCTCGACTACACTATTATGATCAGAAATGATCATAAATCATTTATCCACTATACTATCTGTATAGTGGATAAAAAAAATTGTTCCCAAATGTCACCCATATATCCTTGACCAACGTGAACAAGACAAATGTAATCATTTTGCTAATGTTTTGACAGCTTGCAACATGACAATATTCATTGTTCAACAAATCCTGCCCCAAAAATAGATTATTTAAGTTTAATCAGACAATGAATTTGTAAGGATCAACAATGAATAAATGTTCTGTATCAGTAGACACATATGAAAGGACAAAGGCATGGTGGCAGTTTCAAGCTTTTCTATAAGTTTAAAACCATCTTCAAGAAGTAATACTACTCTTATATGTCCTAAATATCAGTGGATTTCCTGGTTTTAGTGAACTTACTGTAAATAACAACAGAGACAGGGTACTCCATCAGGTTGATGTCTGACACCACCATGCAGGTGAAGGTCCTCTGGTCTTTAAGTGAGACCTTGCTGATGAGCAGGTTGAACTTGTCATCAATACTGACCCGATGGGCATAATCATCAGTGGCCTGAATAGTGGCCTTGTCACTGTGGGTCTGTTTGATCAACAGATCACCAGGGGAGCCATCACTTTTTTCCTAAAGCGTGAGAAGACACACAGTAGAGATTACAACAATAGAAAGGCTTGGTGATTTTGTAAATCTGTACATCACAGTTTCTCAGTTATAATTTGCTAAACATGGCAAATGGCCACAACATGGCCAAAAATCTAGGACACAAGATTTAAGTTGTCATTCAGCAAACATTTTATATTAAGCTTTGAAACCTCTGCTCTCTCTTCAAGTTCTGCCTTAAAATCACATAAGCATCTATAATACTTCTTCAGCACCATAACAGGGAGGGGAAATAGACAGGAAATGACAGTGACACAGTACATTCTGCAGATTATAGTTTAAAGAACATGTTGAACACAAATAAAGAGTTCAAGATATGCCTCTCCACTTCAGTACTTTAAAGCCTAAATCAAATCATTTTTAAATCAAAAACATACATAGACCCTGATGCTGCATAGCTTTGAATAATAAAATTGTGGAACTACACATATGGGATTGATGTTTCTAAATATAGAGACACAGGCACACTAAGAGTACTATGTCATTTATATTGGAGTGCTCACCCCAAAGCACTCAAGTATGTCCTAGCTTAAAGGCAAAGGCAAAGGCAAAGGCAAATTTATTTGTATAGCACCTTTCATACACTACGCAATTCAAAGTGCTTTACAAGGCATACAATTACATTAAAAGCATTAAAAGCATTGAAAAGAGCATTTAAAAATAAAGACATTTAACATAAAATAAATTTAAATCAAGTAAAGTAAATTAATATAAAACATAAAAGCACATTAAGAAGACAAAGATAACAATTATTCAAAGGCAGCAGTAAACAACAGAGTTTTCAGTCCAGATTTGAATGAGCTGACAGTTTGAGCAGACCTCAGGTGTTCAGGAAGTTTGTTCCACAATTGAGGAGCATAGTGACTAAATGCTGCTTCACTTTGTTTGGTTCTGGTTCTGGGAACACACAATAGACCTGTCCCAGATGACCTGAGGGGTCTGGAAACCTCATAGGGAACCAATATATCTTGGATATATTTTGGTCCACAACCATTTAGTGCTTTATAAACTAGCAATAAAATTTTAAAATCTATCCTTTGACTAACGGGAAGCCAGTGTAGTGATCTGAGAACTGGTGTGATATGGTCCAGTTTCTTGGTGTTTGTAAGGACTCTGGCAGCAGCATTCTGGATTAGCTGCAGCTGCCTGATTGACTTTTTGCTAAGACCTGTGAACAAGCCATTACAATAATCTAACCTACTGAAGATAAATGCGTGAACAAGTTTTTCTGCATCTTGTGTAGACAGAAAACCTTTTATTCTAGCAATGTTTTTCAGGTGGTAATAGGAAGATTTAGTGATGGATTTTATGTGGTTGTTAAAATTCAGGTCTGAGTCAATGATTACACCAAGGTTTCTGGCTTGATTTGTAGCTTTCAATGACATGGAGTCAAGGTGAGCAATGACCTTTGACCTTTCATTTTTGGGGCCAAAAACAATCACTTCTGTCTTGTCTGTATTAAGCTGGAGAAAATTCTGGCACATCCATTCTTTGACTTGATTAATACACTCACATAATGAAATTAGAGGACTATAATCATGAGATGATACTGATATATAAAGTTGGGTGTCATCTGCATAGGTATGGTAGTCAATGTTGTAGTATTCCATAAAGTAAAGTAAAGTAGTATTCCTTAAAGACGAAGAACCAACACTGGAGAACCTTTTACTATAAAACAAAGGTTCCAGTAAAGAACCTACCCTCTGATCTATAATAAATGTTGAAAGCTAGATGATAGGGAAAATGACAGTTTACTTCAATATCATGGCTTATGTCAAATGTAATCATGAGTTTGTTCTCAAGCTACTCCCTTGGCAAAAAGATTATATGTTCTGTACAGTCCATGTACAGTAAAGATGAGACAAACCATTTTATACGGTAATCTTTTCTCTTATCCCATATAATTAAACAGTTTGGAAACATTTGTGTTCAGTAATGCTCAAACTCAATACCTACTTACATATTTCCATTTGATGAACATCAGATCCTCTGGTGCTGGAGCTCCTCCATTGCATGGTATAACAACAGTCTCACCATATAAACCAGTTACATTGTTTGCCCCCCGCACTGCAACACAAAGGCACAAGTTTTATTTATATTTTTAAATATTACTATCACAAGACCTACTGAACAGAACAACGTTCTTGACTGCTTGACCCAGTGATGGGTGTACAGTGGGAATTTTTGTCCTGAGTGCTGCTTATTTGGCGCTTGTGTGATCAAATCTGGATATAATGAAATAAGTATTCCATGCACTTCGCTACGCTTATGCACACCAAATCCCAAAAACTTCAGTTAAAGCTGAGTTTCACTGATTATCATAAGAAACCTAGGATGTTTTTCTGATGTGCAACTTTAGATTACTTGATCAGTGGTGAGGACAGAAAGTGTAGAAACAAAACTAAGGCTGCTATCCCTATGATCCAGAGTTTTCAGTTGAATGAGAGTTGTTTTGACTGGGCAGCAGGACAAAGTAGGAGGAGAGAACAAATTGAATAACACTACATCATTCTATGCTGAGACCTCACGTTAAGATCAGTGACAGGTGAAAGAGGTTTTCTGATAGTAAAAAGCAGTTTATTTAAGGAAATAAAATGTTTTTGTCCTCTGGCAGTTTCACTGATTTCACATTTTTGAGTTTGTGTGGATGTCTATACAGATCTCTGTATTATGTTTTTAAGAAATCTGCTTTGCTTGTATTGACCTAACAACTCACTTGAGCAATGTCATGGTCTGGTGTTTTCAGTTTCCTGTGGGACTTTTGTTTTGGTATGTTCTCCTGCTTAATCTGGCTTAGGGTCCAGGTAGCTTTATGTTTGATTTGGATTGGTTACACCTGTGTTTAACTGTTCCTTTGTTAGACATCTATATTTACCTGTACACGACCTTTGTTCCTTGGTGGATTATTGCTTAGAGTCCTGTTGTACCTGAGCTATGTTTAACCCGAACTGTGAGTTACTGAACCTAGCCGTGTTTACCTTGTTTGTCACAGAGTTTTGCTTGTGTCTGTTCCTGACCATACCTGCCTGATTTAGTTTCTTTGTTTGTCATTTAAAATAAAGAACTTTAGTTGTCCTGTACCAATCGTTGTTTCAATTCGTT